>NC_137908.1:16070314-16102814 GCF_963457725.1 Sprattus sprattus | reverse complement strand
AGAAACGCTAGAAAACAAGCGTTCACGTTTTAAAGAAGAACCGAAAACAACTTGCTCAGCCTTTGGTAAACAGCAATCATATCTATTTCCCCATGTCTTCAGAATTCATCCATGAGTACTGTGACTAGTGCACCTGTCTTGGTGGAGCCAATACAATAAATAAACACCTGGCTTGTGTGCGGAGAGCTCTATGTCTGTAGCCTCGGGGTGTTCCTGAAAGGCCAGAGGCAAAAATGAAAAAGAAATTACACATATGTCCAGTCCTGTTATCGAGCTGCCATGCAGCAGGACCTAGCTTCAACAGCAAGAAGAAAAACACTCACACTCAGAATGCTCTCTGGGAGAAGCTAACGACATAGGATAGGATAAAATCACCTAACTGTGCAGTGTAAAGACAACACCTTTAACAGGAAGATGGACAAGCATGTTTGTAAGTGAACGTCACATCAACTTTTTAGTAAATGTTTAAATTCCGATTGGAACATAAAAATATTGACATACAAAAAAAAAGCTATACCAAGTAGGGGTTGCACAGAGTTCTTGAGTAATCCAGCGTTCACATCAATTCTCGAGTTTCTACATTAACATTGAATATTCGTTAATCATTTTCTTTGATCGGGTCTATCATATGACAGACTAGGTTACTAAACTAATGCAGCTAAACAAATGAATGTTGTTAAAAAATCGATGCAAGCAATCATGATTCTCAATCTTATTTAGATTTTATAATCAGTTTGGCTTACTAATGATTAACAAGTTTGACCAAATTCGCAAAAATGTGTTGAATGAACCTCCTTTCTTTGGCTACTGCAGAATGTTGATCCATACATACAACATTGCGAAAGGTAAGACCAAGTCTTATCATTTCATTCATTTTATGCTTTGCTCTATGTGCTGAGACCAAATCCATCATAGTTGCGTAGTCTTTTAATCGATGCAAGACACCTCCTGCACAAACTGCAACTCCACCCTTGAGCATTGAAGTATTCAATTTTTAAAGTGATGCGCTTGTGCAACCCCTTACACCAAGTTACAGTACAGGGAATGTAAACACCTGTTTCTCAAAGTCTTGCGTGTTTATGTTCCTATAGTGGTAAGTCTGTGGCTATCGGTTGCTGAAATCCTCCAGATTGGGGGTCATTTGTGCTGCCTGAGCCCCAAGGAACCCTTCAAGTGTTTCAGTGCAAAGTTTTCAGGAGTTTGATGCTGCTCACTTGCATTTGCAGTCACTTGCACAATGATGTGGACTTGTCCAGAGGAAAATTCACTGGGGTGTGTAAGAGGGAGAAAGTTTTCGGGGTCGTGACAGCCAGGGAAAGTTTTGGCACTGGCCTCTCATTGGGATGTGGGAGAACTCTCCACCACAATCCATCATTTCAGCCAACATGTCCAGGCCGGGGAAAGCCTCCGCCGTGCAACAGAAAAGTGATTAATCAGTGAACGCACTGGACTCTAAGGGATTCATTTTTTTCACCTCCTGCAGGAGGATCCAACCCCCCTCTCTCTCTGTATCCTCCCTTTATTGCACTTTTTGTCTCCTTTTTTTCCCTTCAGTTGGCCTCTCCTGAGGTGCTTCTCATTGTGACTTATTGTTATTGCGTGTTTATTACATCAACGGACTCCGTGGGTAAACACAGAATGGGCTCACGGTGCGACAAACGTGAAAAGAAAAAGAACCTAATTACTGTCATTTCTGTCACCGCAGTAGCTTTGTAGCTAGCACTGAGATAGGAGTCTCTGTGCTTCATCACGTTATAGCAGCAGAGCCCGTGGTGTCGCTGTGATGAAAGCAAAGTCAGTCAGTCTTGCCTAGCTTGTGTATTAACCTTCGGTCTTGTCTTTCCTTAATCTTGGTGGTTAGCGAAATGACAAACCTGAACGTTGAAACAACACTGTTCAGCAAAAAAACCTCAAACAATATAAAGAAGCTTCGAGGGAGGACCTCAGAGAATACATTTAGGGCTTCAGAAATATATTTAGATTTCGTGTGCACATAAACATGTTTGCGCTCCCCTGGGTTCAGTCTGCCAACTGTGAATGAGAGGAGCGGTGGCAGCTGTTTGATGGCACTGGCTTTGTCAGGCTTTATTTTGCTGTTGCTTTTTCCTCTGTGCGCGCCTACTCCCTAAACCACCAAGGCAAAGAGGGAATCCGCACGACACGCGAGCGTGGAGAACAGCAGGCAAACGTGAGGCGTCTGGGTAAATGAAAGAGATTTCCCTCCCCTCCTCTCCCCCCTACATGTCTCAGAACCCCTCCTTTCCCATCAACCCTCCTTCATCATGGGGGATTTCTCCTGGCTAACTGGATAAAGATGCTGTTTGAAGCCGCCCTACGGCCTAAATCCACAAACCTCCCTTCCTTCCTTCCTTCCTTCTTCCTTCCATCTCATTCTTTCTCTCTCTCCTCTTGGTGTCTCATTCTCTTGCTCTCTCTTCTCTTCTTCACACCAGTGTTGATTAGACGTGTCTCATCTGAGCCTGAGCCCGAGATGAGATGAGATGAGGAGTCTTTCATCTGCTGTTGCTCTGAATGACTTGTGCACTTGACTGGCAATTTACTCCGGCAAACATGTTTACTCTGCCGTTCTCCACTGCCCGTCCATCTCCCTCTCATTTCCAGGCGGTGAGGCAGGGGACGAAGGAGATCAGGGCCCTGGGTGAGTGGCTGCTCTGAATGGGAGGGTGTGTGTGTGTCGGGGGGGGGGGGGGGGGGGGGGGGGGGGTGGGGGGGGGATGGGGTGAAGAAAGGGATGCGGACGGACAGAACTCGGGTAGGAAAACAAGAACGGCCATGTTATTTTTTCCTCTCAAAAAGAAACAAGGCATCTGGATGCATGTGGCCGATTGCATCAGGGTTACGGTGCTGAAAGGGAACGTCTCTCTGAAAGAGGGAGCTGTATCTGCGGCGGACGCGGACAGTCGACAGGGGTCACCACAGCCATGGGCAGACGTGCGCCGGTTTCACTACATGACACTTTTGTTGCTTTTCCGTGCAGTCTCAAAGACAGCATCTGATCCTATGGCACGCGTGCGACGTGACTGTCAGCCCGACTCAGCTGGTGTGAAGAATGAGGCTTTTTGTCTGGGCTGTCACGTCGGTTTCTGTACTGAGCATCAAACGAAAAAAAACACATGACAAAATTCCTCTCCTGATGCACAGCCCCTGTTAAGAGCTGGGGTTTGTGAGGTGCTTCAGATAGGAGACTTGAAGAAAGAGAGAAATAGAGAGAGAGAGAGAAACAGAGAGAGACCGAGCTGTGACACAAGAGGCTCTCAGGAGAGACTCACCTGTAGCAGCCAGTAGCACCGGCGGTGAAAGGTGGGGATGATGGAAGAGTGGACGTAGCATCCGTACAGGCACTGGAGGAGAGAGAGAGAAGAGAGAAGAGACACCCTGACATGAGCAATACGCATACATACACACCTTCACACGAATACACACTAACAACATCACAGACTTACATTACAGTAAATTCTATGTGAAATTGCTGTTGGCAGTGTTGGCATACTACAGCTTTGCATGCTGTCACTTGTCCCTTACTCAAACACTTTGAACACACTTTGACATTGCACACATAAATTTACATAATCAGGAACACAAACACGTTTCAGCTAACAGCTAACAATCATACAATTCTACCAGCCTGCAGCTACTCCTCGATGGTTTCACACCCTCAAGCACTGAAATGCAGTGCTTCCTGCGGTGGATATTTATGCTGTTGCTTGAGGTCAGGGCGAGTGCGACCCCGACGGATCTCCCTGCACCCAGGTCAGACGGAATGCTCAGGCGCCAGAAGAAGCTCCAGGTCTGACACCCCCGCCCCCCCCCCCCCCCCCCCCCCCCCCCACCCATCCCCTCTGCCTCCCAGACAGTTACTCACTCCCAGTTCCTGCCCTCCCCTTCCCACTCTGCACTCCCGCCATGCATAGTCAATGAAAAACAGGTTGAAACAAATATTACTTATGGGAATAGCCTATATGGGAAACTGGAAATTGGACAGTGGAGGTGGAAGCCAGAAATCACCATCTTTCAGGAATTCATGCATTCCGCAGGGGTGTACTGTTTCAGGCTGCCTGTCTCATATCTGATGATTTGGCAGGGGAGAGACACGACACACAAAACCGAATGTGACTGCATGCAGAGCACGCACGCACACAGACACACCAATAGTCACACATTTTGTAGAATAAATCTCGACAAACATATAAAACGCAAAACAATTACCTGTGTAAACTTTAGCAACAAAATGTTTTTGTTGGCAAAGGATTGAGACCAAAAGCCAAAGGAAGTCTAGATACATTGCATTACAACTGTATTTTTTTAGGGTTTTTGAGGATCTGACAGAGAAGATGGCCTTCATGCTAATAAAACCTTAGTTACAATGAGCAGTCCTTCGATAATGCAAGTGCATATGTTTGATTACGTTCTTCTCTTATAAATGCTAAATGAAGGCTAAAATAAATGCTATAGCAGTCTAGCAGGGGAGGATGATGCTATAACGCGCTACATTGTAATCAGCTGGATATCTATATTTGAACTCCGTCAGTGAAGCAAGTGGTAACCATGTTTGCTCCAGTCAGGTGTGCTATAATATGAACTTCAGCCACATGGAATGGGTCTTGGGGTGGATTTATGTACACACACACGCACACGCACACACAAACACACATACACACTATGATCTTGTGACCAAGATCATACAAGTGTCCTTGCAAACATGCACTCAACTAAATTAAACACAGTGCAGCTGTGTGCTCTCATGCATGACACACAAGGACAACAACAATCGCATGAGTAAACAGACACATATACAGATATGAACTCTCTCTCACACACACACACACACACACACACCCACACACACACACACACACACACACACACACACACACACACACACACACACACACACGCCGCAAGTGCCATAAGCTACCATGTCAGCCTAGTGGACAGGTGTTGGTGTTCCAGCTGACAGAGTAAGCCTCTCCAGCTGCACAGGGCGTGAAATATAAACATTCTTTCATGGTGTGCTGCCTCTGTTTATCCCGTAATGTGTGTGGTACCTGCCAGACACACATCCACACACACACAAACATACACATAAACATGTACACACACAACCTACGCACTGCCATTCACAAACACACATGCAGCCTCAGATGCAAACACATACGCATAAGGGTTTTCACACACACAGGCTGGTCTCTACCTCTTCCTCAATGCATGCACGCACACATACACACACGGACACACATGCGAGTAGCAATTTTCACCCAGGACTAATGCCAGCAAACATTTAATGCACGAAAACGGAGCGATCTGCGTAATGATGCCGCCATAGCAGTGTCTGGTGGCCAGCGCTGGAGCCACGGCGAGTCGGTGGGATGTTTGGGATGTTTTGTAACAGCGTGATTAAGAAATGACAGCGTCAGAGGCCATTATTCGCCCGTCTGGGGCTGAAACAGATGCCAGCGCCTAGCACGCTGGGCTATTAAAGTGTAATTACATTCACACGATTAGATCAGCGCCCGAGCGGTGTCTGAGAAACGCTCCCACGCACAGTAATGACGGCGGATGCGCCGTCGACGCCAACCAAGGTGCCTTTCAGGAGCCCCGAGCATGAACGCTCACACACACACACACACACACACCAGCAGTGCACTCATGCCATGCCTGCAGCTCGTAAGGCGTGCAGAGAAAACTACAAACTAGTAAACACGCAGGCTAATCTTTCCCCCCTCCTCTCTAGATTGATTAGTATGCAGGTTTTTTGTATATCTATGGTTTTGCATTTGAAATGGGGTAGGTTTTGATATATGCCGTGGCAGTAGAGAAATTAAATGTGTGCTAATTTTATTACAATGATCATAATAAAGGCATACTGGATTTTGGGGAGAAGGTAGCATTTTGTTGACAGTAAAGGGATAGTTAGGCTTGCTAATGGAGAGACAAGCAGGGATCCTCAGTCTGGCTGTCACCTCTACACATCTCAGGACAGGAAGTGGCACAGAGGGAGAGGGAGAGAGGGAGAGAGTGCTGCTTCAGCAAAAAATGTAAAGACTGAGAGGTGAGATGGAAAAGAAGGGAACGAATTAAAAAAGGGTAAAATGAGAAAACGACAGGATGGTGATGTGACACTGATAAAAAGAGACAGATGCAGCAGTGATGAGGCGGGCTAGAGAGGGAGAGGAGGACGGGGAAAAGAGGAGGAGGAGGAGGAGAGATGGGTGATGGAGAAGATGGGTGGGGGAAAGCAGGGGAGTGAGGGGGGAGGGCGGTGGAGGTTGGTTGGTCACGTCTCTCTCCCCTTGACTGAAGACACGCCGTCCGTCGATGTTGATGCTGAGCGCCTGCCTCTGGGCAGCCTGCCTCTGGGCTCCGAGCCAGAGGCATTACGCAGAATCCAATTCCTCCAAAGCAGCCTCAATGAGCAGGTTTTTAAGGTTAGAATTACTCTCTCTACCTCCCTCTCTCTCTCTCTCTCTTTCTCTCTCTCTTTCTTTCTCTCTCACTCTATCCCCCACCCCCACCCTCCCCACCAAGGTTACATCAGACAGAGGGAACAGAAGGGAGAGATTGAAAGTTTGAAGTGTGGAGGCAGAGAAGTTATATGGTGGCTTTGAGTTGCCGGAGCGTGTTTCAGCTCCAGTGCCCTTTTCAGGTGAAGATTACTTTGAGGCCTAGGACCCTCCTGATTCATTCTACTGAAAGCATACGTACACTGACTCCAGCGCTAGGTTGGATGACTAACTGCGCCCTGCTGGGGCTTTGAATAGATGATCAAGGCCGCCAGGATTCCTTATGGACTATGTAAATGAAGGGCTAAAAGCTGTGGCAACATCATCTGATCTCCAGAAGCATTAGGGAAAGACTGATGAGCAAGGATCTGTCACATCCTTTGTCAATGGTTGTTTTGCAGTATGATGTTCAAATACGAGCAACATTGCTTTCTTTGTTTCCATATACGACATGTTTTCTTCAATGTTCTGGTTTGCTTTCCTTTTAAGCAATTTCTTTTCAAAAACGTTTGCAGTGGAAAGAGCGCATACACTTAGTCTCAAAGCAATTAAAGTGGTCTAACTAAACTGTGGTTTATAAAAGAAATCTGACTGAACTAAACAGTTTAATTTCTCTGGTATTG
Organism: Sprattus sprattus; assembly: GCF_963457725.1. Lineage (NCBI taxonomy): Eukaryota > Metazoa > Chordata > Actinopteri > Clupeiformes > Clupeidae > Sprattus > Sprattus sprattus. Next base: position 16,095,670 of record NC_137908.1, on the reverse strand, counting down.
AATTTCCAAACACTCCAGTATTTATTTGACACTCTTGGCATTGCCAAATTGATCTGAGGTGGAATTGTGTCGGTGTTGGCTTCTTGTTTACGTACATTCATTTGTTGTGTATAAAAGAGTGCAGCTTAATAACAAGACCAGACAATGGGAATAAAAGTATTCTCTGTTCTGTTTGTCTTCCCGTCTTTCACACACTGAACTCACACTCAACAAAATGTCAATGCCTACTTTTTTACCTTAAGGGTCTTTGCTCGTATTGAGCTCTGATTATAAAATGTAGATCTATATCCATCTATATTTACAGCTAATCAGGTCTAGACTTGTAATCTGGCTTACCAGGCATTTTCTCAGTGGGCAGACACCTTTGGACCAATATAATTTAATTTATAATTTCTAATGAAATTTGTTGCTTTCTATAATGACACTGGGCTGGCCAAATCAAATCATCTTACTACACCCACCCCTCCATCTCTTCCTCTCTGTGTCTGGTGTCAGATGCTGTGGCTCCAAGCCAAAACTCTGTGGATGGAATTTGTAAAAATAACATGTTTGCTACAGGAGATGCAGTAGCTTCAACATCGACAGCACATTGTGTAGCAACAGGTGGAACTTGACGGAGGTGGATGACCATGCCCCTTGCCAGGCAGAGGAACGGGCAGAGACACAAGGGTGTGACAGGGAAGCCAGGGAGGGGCAGAGTGAGCAGGAGCAGGAGGAGAGTGTTGAAGCGGTAAGCATGGAGTAACTTCATGATTTATAGAGACTCACTGGGAGGTAGCAACAGTGTGTGCCATGCCATGGTGGCGATTAATTAATGTCACTGATAATAAGATAAGATTGACTGTCATCCACTGCTGGCCATCACTCAGTGTCCAGTAGCGCAGCATAAGCTATTTTGGCACTGTTTCTGCTGCTACAATAGCAACTTCGGCTGACTATTCTAACATTAACTAGCTAACATTATTTAGTCAACATCACATTAATGCTGTGAGTGGCCTATGTCCACATTGTTTCATCATAATATTATGAAAATTGTCAGGCTAATTAGACATAGGGTTCCCTTGATAAAGATGCGTTAAAAGGCTGTATAATGAGCCCTACTGTGCTAAAATGTATGCATGCTTGTGTATTAGCCTACAGGGGAAAACAAGGTTTTAATTTCCAAAAGCAACAAAATTGTCCTATGTTTGCTTTCAGCAATATGGTATGGAATATTGTTATTACTACCTGTGGGGTAGCTCTCCACCAGCAGTTAGTTCAAATAGTTTGGTGCTGTCCATTGAGCATTGAACTACATGCTTGTAAACTTACATTTGATTAAATACTATAATGGCAAATTGACTTTGACTAGCAGAGCTTTTTCTTTGACAATTACTTGTATTTCTACTTGACTATGGAGAGTATCCACGGCAACCTCATTAATGTGTCAGTCAAGAGCGAGAGAGTAAACTGGTCCACTTGCACTGGGCCACTTGTCCACAGCACTCACTACTCAGCTGTGTAGTGGTTCGGGGGTACAGTACACTAGGTACACATATTGAAGGGGAATGCAAGGATGGTGTACTGATGGGTGGTGTCCGACCGGTGGTGATGGGCTGCCTGGCCCAAAAATGCCAGGGCCAATTGTTTGTCTCTGTGCAGCCCAGCAACTAAGCTTCACCTTCAGGACTCATCCTGCCATTAGCAAGCTGGTGAGCTGCAGCAGTGCCAACCTGGGCCTTTTGGAGGTTGTTAGTGACTCTGCTGTGTGGACAGTGGTGATGGGCCAGCTCCTCAACCGCAGAGCAAGGCCCTGTGAATACCTACATCCGGAGCTTAAGTGTGTATGCGAAACACAAGCCCCTTGAAAACGGGAGGTGGAGGTCGTGTAAGCTGTGTTTTGTTGATGGTTTGGCACTGTCTGCATCCTTTACTGGCCATAAAGGAAATGTCTTTCAAAGGGAAGAGAGAATGGAAGAAAGGAAAAAGTGGTTTCCGAACCAGTGCATTGGAATTGAAATGAAAAAGAACAAAAAAAGAAAACCAAACAAACTAAAAACCAGGCAGTGTGTTTTTTTAGAAGACGTTATATCACCCATGACATTTCTGTCTGCCTGTGTGATCTAGCGTGTATGACATTCACGCTCTCCCCAACATGAGTCTGCATGTGAAGCTGTCAGCTTTGATCCTCTCCATCCTGGCGCATCCATCCTGCCTGGCCTATCCAGCTGCCCCCCCCCCCTTCTGGATAAATAATGCAGGCTGTCCACCACGGGAGGAGCATGCCTTCTGCGGGTCACATGACTTATGGATGACCTCAGGGCCATTAGAAAGGAGGGGGCAGAGGACTGGAGGAAATGACATGTACTTCCCGCAGGGGAGAGGAGAGATGTTCTCCTCTACCCCCCACCCTCTATATCCGCCTCTGCCACTTCCTGGACGGACATTCTGCGCACGGCCTCTGACCTCCCTGCAGAGGAGAAACACAGCAGGAGTCTCTCCTCTCTCCTCCCCTCTTCTCTCCTCTCTCTGTCCCGTGTCGTTCTGCACCAAGCTGAGGCTTGTGCTCCTCTACCCAAAGAAAAGGGGGCTGGGAGAGGGGGGCTTGAGGATGGGGCTACACCCCTAAGGGGGGACAGTGAGGGCTGGGGAAGCTCCCAGCGGAGGCTCCACGGAGCTTCTCGGTATCCATCACAGCGACTCCGGGGGAGAGAGGAGGCCCTGGTGCCCTTCAGCTATAAATCACAATTAAAGCTTGCAGGGGTCTGACCCTTAAATGATCCGTCTGCAGACTAATATTCCCCCGGCAACAGGACCACAGAGATGCGAAAGAGTTCTGTGAAAGGCAAGATGGAGAGAGAAGCAAAAAAGGGAGAAAAGAAATAAAGGGATAAAAAGTAGGACTCCAAGCGAAATGGAAAAGGACTTGCATTGAAAATTTACAACAAGCCAGGATGGCAAAGCGAGGGCAGGTGAGAATGATAAAAGGGAAAAGAGTTGAAAAAGTAAAGAGACGGATAGAGATTCAGAGCAGAAAAAATAAAGAGAGAGGGAGAGAAGGAGGAGGGGAGGCATATTGTTGGGAAAAAAAACAATCCAGGTTTCTTGGCAGAATTGGAGGAAGAGAAAAGAGCTTCAGGTTTCTCAGCAGTAAGAGAGGAGAATGGTAAACACATTTCTTATGGCCTAAGACTCAAGCTGATAAAAAAAGGAGAATCCATTTGTATGCCACTGTTATTCTGGAGGGTGTGCTCTGTGTCTGCACTGCATATCTGTAAACACGGGTCCTTCAGACCTACTTAATCTTCTGCTCCAAAAATGAGGCTACGTGAAAAGAAAGAGAGAAAGAAAGACAGCGAGAGCGAGAGAATGAAGAGGGTATGAGAGGAAAACTCCAGAAAAGGAACAAAACAAAAGTGAGGACTTCACTTTGGATTATATACACATCATTGTTTACACCAGTAGGAGAAATCCAGCCAAAGCGTTGATGGTGGCAAATGCAGGTTTCTCTACCTCATGGCCACAGCAGTGACTAGTAGAGCTTACCCTCTTCAACACCACAGGTGTGATGCTTGTCATGACATCACCATTGGGTCAGTTAGGGGCAACACGCAGCACAACACTCCGGTCCCCACGCAATGTCCCCCAGTCTCCTCTGTCATACTAGAAACTACCTATGAGTCATACTGATGGGACCCTGGGTCAGAACCACCACCTTAGCAACCGTATCCAGAGGAGCATCTGATGAGGTAAGAACACGTGCTGTATGCTCTCTGATGGTTTGTCACTGTTTGCATCCTCTCTGTGGTTAAGCTGTGTTGCACTAGATTGGGCTGGGACTGGGCAGTTGCAGCTACCAGAGAGTTTAGAGGATTTGTGCATACACACAGTCACATGCATGCAAGCACATCTGCATATGCACAAAACACATGTGCATGCACACCAACACAAACATGCATACAAACACACACATGCACACAAAAAGACACATACACATACACACAAACACACGCAAACACTCTGCTCTCAAGCCGGGCCGATTTTTTGCTGTCCCCGTTTGATGCCAACACCTTTACTCATCAGCCTCTGGTATGTGTTTGTCGATGAATCGGGTGTGATGTCCATCCATGTGTGCAAATATTCTGGAATAGTTTCAGGTAATCGGCCTGTCTAGATGTGATGTTTTTGTCACCCCGTAAAAAAATTAAAGGGTGTAATGTAATTATAATACTGTCACAAATTGCATAGATGCATAGATGTTTGTGATAATATTGCTAAAAATACTGTAAATACCTATTTGCTTTTATTTGACAAACTGTGTAACCAATCAATGCTCATGTCAGGGGTCAGTATGTTAAAAGGAAGTGATCGTGAGAGATGACTTGAGAGAACAGAGGGAAGACACTGAGTTCATAGAGAGACACTGACATTAATTTAGTGAAAGGATAAATAATGTTAAATAATTCTATAAATAATAAATAAATAATTCTAATATAAGTGATCTACTTATCTTCTTTAGATAAGAATTATAAGTTTAAGTTTAAAAAACCCACAGCCCTGTCCTTAACAATCATAAGGACTACATGGTGAAGGGACTACATGTTCATTTACAGAGATGCAGTAGAGCAATGGCGGTGTGGTGGTGATGCCTGCAGTGTGTGAAGGGATCCCCTAGAGAAACACAGGATGTCTCCCATAGAGGCTGCGTGACCGAGTAACAGGTGCAAAAGCTTTCATGGATTATCATACAAAAAGACTTGAAGAGTGATACAGAATAAGACAGAGAGAGAGAGAAACAGAGAGGGGGAGAGACAGAGAGAGAGATAGAGACAGAGAAGGGGAGAGACAGGGGGGCGGAGGAAGAAGCACAAGAAATCAAAGCATAAAAATTCAAAGAGAATTCTGTTTTACTTCCACACTTTCTCACTCTCTCTCTCTCTCTCTCTCTCTCTCTAACTTACTCACTCACACTTACACACACACGACACGCACACACAAAAACACACACACACACACACACACACACACACACACACACACACACACACACACACACACAAACACACACACACACACACACACACACACACGCACACACACACACTCACCCAAACTCCCTCTCTCTCTCCCTTACCAGACACATGCATAATTAAAAACAAACACGTGAATTAAATCCATCGATCTCCCTGTCGTGCGTTTTTGTGCTCAGCTCAAGAGACTCCTGCAAAAAAGAGACACCAGGAAATGAAAAAGCACTTAAAAACAAAACAAAACACAAAATTAAATAAATAAAAAGGAAGAAGAAGAAAAAAAGAACTTGTACGGCAACACAGGGGATTACATCCAATCCCTCTCAGATGAGGCATGGAGGCCTGTTTCTCCTGTGCTCTCTTCTGCTTTGCATGACAATGCGCCGGCTATCTAATCAAAGCAGGACAAAGGGTAGGGGGTTGTGGTGGTGGTGTGGGTGTGTGTGTGTGTGTGTGTGTGTGTGTGTGTGTGTGTGTGTGTGTGTGTGTGTGTGTGTGTGTGTGTGTGTGTGTGCGCATGAGGAGGGGGGCAATGACAACAACAACGCAGCATAAAGAAAAAGAAAAAACAAACAAACAGCTGAATTCCTCCAGACAGCGCTATACTCAGCGGGGCTTGGTTTTCACACAGTGTTTCAATGCCATTGAATAGTGATTATCAGAGGTGTCAGGCTTTCTCAACAAACTCTGCAAAAGCCTGCTCTTGTCAGGGCTGCGGCTCAGGCGTGGCTCAGGTTCGGCTTTTCTACGGTTTGTTTTATGGTGGCATGAATAAACAAGAAAGTGGTACGTAAGGAAGAGTGGCCACATTACTGTGAAATATGAGATGCCTAATGGAAAGCAGTAAGAAAAGCCGGTACAGGTCTCCAGTAAAAGCGTCTCTTGTGTTAGTGTGTGTGTGTGTGTGTGTGTGTGTGTGTGTGTGTGTGTGTGTGTGTGTGTGTGTGTGTGTGTTTGTGTGTGTGTGTGTGTGTGTGTGTGTGTGTGTGTGTGTGTGTGTGTGTGTGTGTGTGTGTGTGTGTGTGTGTGTGTGTGTTTGCTGCAGAAAAAGTCAGTGTCACAGAGGAGGGCTGATTAAGAGTAATTATATGATTACATTAAATGTGTTCATTAAGACCGCCAACACAACTAACAAAGTAATAGAGCTTGAACTCCACCTGTTCTCATTTGTGCACATACCTCCATACAGTACACACACTAAAACACACACACACACACACACACACACACACACACACACACACACACACACAGAAAGACAGAGAGAGAGAGAGAGAGAAAAAAAGGAGAGAGAAGCTAACCCAGAGGAAAAGCAGAGAAAGTAAATGAAAGAGCCAAACCCTGTCTACATGTAGGTCACATTCCACATCGAGCCTCCCTTTTTTTAGAAGAAAAGGAGGGAGTAAACGGGAATAAAAAAGCGAGACAGGGATGATGGGACAAGAGTGGCGATAAACAAGATGAGAAAGAGGAGAAAACTGACAGAACGAGGGATGGATAATGAATGAAGAGGTCTTGAGGGAGAGAAAAATGAGGATGAGTGAGGATGATGGCAAATAAAGATGGGGGGATGGGGCGTGGAGGAAAGGAGAGCAGAGGGTAATTAGCGCTAATGAACATGCTAATGGAGATGATCCCTTTTGTCAGGTGGAATGTGACGCAATTAGAAGGAGATCGAGTTACAGAGAAAGATCTGTTCACCTGTGTGCGTGTCTGTGGGTTTTATGTGTGTGTGTGTGTGTGCGTGTGTGTGTTTGTGTGTGTGTGTGTGTGTGTGTGTGTGTGTGTGTGTTTGTGTGTGTGTGTGTGTGTGTGTGTGTGTGTGTGTGTGTGTGTGTGTCTGCGTGTGTGTGTGTGTGTGTAAGAGATAGAATAAGATACCGTGTATGTGTGTACATGTGTCTGTGTGTGCTGTTCATTGGCATATACTGTATGTGTATGTGTCTGTATGTCTGTCTATATGCATCTGATTCTGTGTTCATATGTATGCACACAAGAAGAAAACTGTTTGACTATTAGCATGTGAGAATAAATACATTATTGACGACGAAATCAACAAGAGTCCTACAGGTGATGATAATGTCCACAAAAGGAGCTAAGTCAGTCAAAACTTAGATTCATTCATACTATGTCCTTCTATTCAATCACATTCAATTAAATTCAATTCCAATGCATTACGGAATCCAAAGAGCGGTTGGAATGGTTTCAAAATCAAACATTGAAGTCTGCATGTTAGCTATGAGGGCATGCAGCTCAGAAGAAGTGTGACTTGCGTCTGGGTTTTAGTGTACTTGAGTTAGTAAATAAATGAGCCGTCAGGGTTTAACTGTCTTCACATGTCAAAGGAGCCCAGTTTATACCCCTCCAGATGCCCCCAGCAATAGGAATAAACCAACACCCCTGCAGAACGCATACGCACCCTAACACACTCACACAAGCACCACACTCCAACACGCACTAACCCCACCTCCCCTGAAACCAGCATACACACTAGCAGCGCAGTAAAAGTGTGTCAGGCCGTTATGGGAGCCCCCCCCCCCATTTTTATGAGGCTTTAATTGGACCGGGCCGGGGTTGGTCCTGGGCCCCTCTTCCTCTTAGTGGTGCTCCTTAACGAGCCAATTATCTGCCGGTGGCCTGCCTGGCCTTTCATAAACTGTTGTTTACTCTCAATTAATTATTAACATGATGCAGTTGTGGCATGAATCAAATCACAAGAGCAGCGGGGTTATTCGGTCCCCGCGGTGCGCGACTATTTAAATGGTACGCCAGGCGGACTGGGCCAGGCCGGAGGCTCCTTAGCTGCCGGAGGACAGGGAAGGCTGCGCCGTTCCCCCGGCCCTGAAGCACTCCCACTCAGCACCCCTACGCACCCCCACTCACCCCTACTCACTCCCGCTCCCAACCTCCATCTCTCTCAGGAAAATAACTACTGGCAGTTAGATTGATGGAGGAGCATGCTGTGAAAAGGGATGGACAAATGAAGGACGGGTGGAAGGATGGGTAGATGGATGGATGGATGGATGGATGGATGGATGGATGGATGGATGAGAGGATAGATGAAGCTGATTGATGAACAGAGACAATTAGAGGGAGACAGAAGGTTGGGTAAAACGTATAGGAGGTGGATGAGGGAACTAAACCAAACGTGCGAGTAGTTGACCACTAAGGCACATCAAGCCAGGATTGTACACTTTGACCTCATTCTGTGCTCATCCTCTATCCTCTAGCCTCTTTCCTCTGTCCATCTTTCCCTTTATACCTCTCACCTACTTTCTCTGCATTCCTCTCATTCTCTCACTACCATACCCCTACCATTGTTTCTCACATACCCCATTCTCTACACTTCTATGCGCTCTCCTTCTTTCTCTCTCTCTCTCCCTCCCTCCCTCCCTCCCTCCCTCTCTCTCTCTCTCTCCTCCTCTGCTGCTCTCCACCTGAGGCTCTGGCTCTTTTATGGCAAATTGAGGCAGTGAGGCTGAAGGAAATAATTACTCTCTGGAGAGCAGCAGACTGGCGTGGAATGCTGATATGACACACAATGTCACCTTGCCACTCTACAGCCTGTGCAGTGAGCCAAGCGCAGGGAGAGAGAGAGAAAAGGAGGGGAGAGAGAGAGTGGGAGAGGTGTGTACTGTGTAACGAACAGGAGTGTGTGTGAGTGTGTGTGCGTGTGCGTGTGTGTGTGTCCGTGTGTGAATGCTCCCTCACACAGTGGGAATTCTAACACGTCCACATGCTGAGGGAGAGCGATGAGCAATGGATGGATAAGAGAAATGATTGAGGAGAGAGTAAGTGAAGAGATTGAAGAGAGAAGGGGGCGGAGGGAGAAAGAAGGGCCATCTCGTGCCACTTCCTCCTGTCCTCCTGAGCTGAATGGCAAAAAAGGGGAAGAGAAAGAGTAAGCGAGTATAGTAAAGAGAGAGAGAGAGAGAGAGAGAGAGAGAGAGGGAGAGAGAGAGAGAGAGAGAGAGAGAGAGAGAGAGAGAGAGAGAGAGAGAGAGGGGGGGAGAGAGAACCCTGGGGCTCCAGATTGCTGTCATGAAGGGCCCATCACCTGAGAGATAAGTGGAGCTCGAGCTAATAACCCCTTCAGAGGCAAAGCAAAGAGAATCTGTAAAGTGCCTCTCCGCCCGCAGCCAGAGCACCTGCTTTCCCCCACCGCTCCTCATGCTCTTCCTCCACCTCCTCTTCCTCATTGCTCTCTTCAGCTACTGTCTGCTATCCATCTTCTCCTCCTCTCCTATGCTCTGCGCCTCCCTGCGTTACTGGTTGCCCTCTCCACTCCCGATGTGGTCTCCTGTGGCTTCTACTCATCTCTGCTATTCGTTTATCTCATCCTCTCCTTCTTTTCCCTCTACTACTCATCTGCATGTTTTTTTCCTTAATCAAGCTCCTCTACTCAGCCCTTGCTTAGGTACAAACACCCACACACCCACACACACACAATATAGAAACAGGCATATGCACATACGTACATGAGCACATATGCACAAACACTCATCATTTGCATATACCTACAAATTCATAAGCACACACACACACACACACACACACACACACACACACACACACACACAGGCACGTAGCACGCACGCACGCACGCACGCACACACACACACACACACACACACACACACACACACACACACACACACACACACACACACACATGAATGTAAATGTGGCATCTGTTCGGTTTAGATATGTACAGCCAATACTTGGCAAATTTGGCAAATCCACTCAATGGAAAATGTTATGATGAGATGTCATAAATGAGGCTTCTATTCTAGGCCTCTATTCCATATTAGAATCATGTTTGCTTATGTGCAGGAAAGCAAAGCCAAGCACACACACACACAAACACACTCTCAGGCATACACATAGACACACACAAGCTCAAATCCATGTTGGAAATGGAAATAATAAAAAGGGTAAACAAACAGATCTATGAATAATGGGCACAGGGTTTTATTCATGCTTCTGTCAGATGTCAGAGGGATTTCCTGATGAGCTGGCGTATATGTGTGTACTATTGTGTGTGTGTGTATGCACATCAGCATGAGTGTTTGTGTATGTATGTATGTGTGTTTCTGTGTTTCTGTGTGTGCGTGGATGTGTATATATGTGTGTGTGTGTGTGTGTGTGTGTGTGTGTGTGTGTGTGTGTGTGTGTGTGTGTGTGTGTGTGTGTGTGTGTGTGTGTGCGTGCGTGTTTGCACTAGCTGGTGATCAGGTCCTCATAATCCTCCTGTTTATCTGTGCACATAAAAGAGGCTGAGGGGGGGAGAGAGTGACGGAGCGAAGCTGTGTTTTATCTCTACTGTCGACTCAAAGATTTATCCCTCCATCTCTCCCTCCCTGCCCTCCTGCTCGCACAGACACACACACACACACACACACACACACACACACACACACACACACACACACACACACTGAGAAAGATGTGAGACAGAAGAAGGCACACACACTCTCTCTCTCTCTCTCTCGCACACATACACATAAACACACACTCTCTCTCTCTCCCCCCCCCCCCCCCCCACATACACAAACACACACACTCTCTCTCTTTCATACACAAACTTACACATGCACACACGCACACACACACACACACACACACACACACACACACACACACACACACACACACACACACACACACACACACACACACACACACAAACACACACACACACACACACACACACACACACACACACACACCTATTCTGTTCTCCAATCAATATGAAAAACCTGGAGAGAAGCCCTAGCTAAGCCTGGTTCTTTAGCAGTGTGTGGTCTGCCACTATACAACACGCTCAACCTCTGGGCCCCCTTCCTGCTACCGTGTATGCTTACAGTGGAACGCTGCCATTTTAAGGCACACATTACACGGCACAGACAGAGAAATGGTTGACTTCAAACAAATGGAGGACATGGTCACAGAGATCTAAAGACAGAGACAGACGAGAGAGAGCTAGAAAGAAAAAGAAAGCAAGAGAGCGCAAGAGAGAGACAAAGAAATACAGAGTGAGGCAAAGAAGTTGTAAATCACACACGCTGCAATCAAGCCCCCCATAAAGCTTTCTAATGTGTCTCCTGGGTCTCTCCATCCTCGCCCCAACACCCCCCCCCCCCCCACCCTCCGCATCTGATCTCCCCCTAACTCCATCACCTCCTCCTCCCCTTCTCTCCTCTCCCACTCACAATAGGCTGCTACTAAGGGAAGCGGGGAGCTGTCCAGGAGGCCCCTCCTGGCAGACCAGGCAGGTGCTGGTGCTTGCAGTAGTGGTGGAAGGGAATAGGGAGTAGGAAGTAGGGGGGTGGGGTGGGTTTGTAGGGGTGGAAGTGGGTTATTGTGCCCGCAGGCTGTGCTGGCTGAAGCTGTCTGGGGAGAGATAAGGCTGCTACCCTTTTCATTCGGACGTCCCTGAGGCCACGGATGACTGCTTGAGGTCAAACGGAGACGTGTGACGCAGCGCCCGGTGCGCGAGCGCCGCATTTCAGAGCGCACAGGGCCCCTGTCAAAGCTCCAAAGGGCCGATTATTACCCAACATTAACCCCTCACCACCACCACCACCACATCTCCCCCGCTGCCCCCTCCCCATGTGCCCTCAAGGCTACCCTTATCCAGTTTTGATTGATCGTGCCCTGATAGTGAAGGTGGCGTGTGTAGGGGTGTGTGTGTGTGTGTGTGTGTGTGTGTGTGTGTGTGTGTGTGTGTGTGTGTGTGTGTGTGTGTGTGTGTGTGTGTGTGTGTGTGTGTGTGTGTGTGCGTGTGTGGAGGAGGGAAAGGAAGTTTAATGGAGAATTGGACCAGAGCAAAGGCTTTGAACACAGCAAGTGCTCACATCCGCCCACAAGAACAGACACACACACACAGAGACACACACACAGAGACACACACACACACACACACACACACACACACACACACACACACACACACACACACACACACAGACAACACTCCTCTCCTTCAATGTGTGAGAGTGCATTGCACACAGCAGGACGGTTGGGTGGTTACCTGGATAACACCTGTTTCTCGCATCATTATCTCCCCAGACTGGAGGATGGAAACAGATGCCAGTGCGTCACCTAGACTGGACTCACACCCACAGCAAATGGAATACTGTATAACACTAACAGCGTGTCTACTTTTATTCCCATACAACTGTGTGCACAAATTCACAGAATGCACAGACATACATTATATGAGCTGCATCTTAAAGAGAGAATCAGAGGTATAAGGAGAAACTGAACACAAAAAAAAGAATTAAAGCATGAGGGTTATTGGGCTGAGGAAGGATAGCTGATGCCATGTGTCTGTGGTGTGCAGAGACATGGCAACTGAAAGATTTCAGAGGAAAAACAAACAAATTTAAGATTTTTTTGGAACATTCTTCTGGAGCATCATCATGTTCATTATTTTAATATTGTGGACTACTGTCAGCTCTATGATGGACATGACAGAGATGACTAAAACGATGAAGACTACAGGGATGCGGAGAACAGGTGACGATAATGATGACGACGATGATGATGATAACATAATTATTTATCATCACTCCAAGTACAAGCAGGGGGTTTTCCCTTTGTGCATACTTGGTCACATGGGTCTGAGATACCCACAACCTCCCCAGAAGCCCCTTTGCAATGGCTACAGTAAAAGCCTCTACCCTTCCGTTCTTGCCCGCAGGCGAAGTTCAGCTGGGGGGAGGAGTTGGTGTGGTGTGGTGTGTTGGGGGGATTACACTGGCTGTCTATGCCAGGATTAGAATGCAAGATGATGTTTTTGCTTCCTGCAACCTCATTTAATTAAACTAATTACTCGCTTTACTGGGCCGACTCACTGTGAGGTCCCAGTAGAAGGTCAGAGTGAGATATTTACTCCCTCTGCTCCCCTTGTGTTTAGCCCTGTTCTGGGACCAGCTCACTGAATTCATTTCTTATCTTTAGCACCATAGGCATTGTACCACACTGACCACAGAGCTGCTCCCTGGGGTTTTCATATCAGTGCATACAATATGCCTGTTTTTCTGGGGTTGGTAAAAACAAGTATGTATTGTAGTAAGGTATGTAATGAAGTATAATCTCAAATGCAATCCAAACTCACACCTCAAACTGATGATGGGGATTTGTTTAGTTTCACTGAGCATCTGGCAAGCTTTGTGTCTGCATGTTTAGTTTTTTTCTGAACATCTCTTGTGTGTGTCAGCATTGTTGTTGTTGATGCGTTTGCTGACTTTGATGTGTGTCACTTTGAGTGCATGTTTGTGCGTGTGTTTGTTGGTGTAGTGTGTCAGAGCTACTATGGAATGCATTGTTGGTGTGCAATGATGTCTGAAGCAGAGATGAGAAGAAAGTGAAAAGAGACTGAAAAGAGAGAAACTGAAATTCTATGATTCTTCGTATTATTATGCTCATCCAAATAAACACATATAGACAGAACACACACACACACACACACACACACACACACACACACACACACACACAAACACACACACACACACACACACACACACACACACACACACACACACACACACACACACACACACACACACACACACACACACACACAACACACACACACACACACACACACACACACACACACACACACACACACCCCACACCCACACCCACACACACACACACACACACACACACACACACACACACACACAAATTTGCCTTTTGTACAAGGTGAGAGAACTATTGATTTGTTTTTTCAGGCACTCTGGTTCTGAGGGCTATTAGGCGAGGAGATGTGTGAGGCTGGCACACGCTGCGAGGGCGCGCACCAGGCGCATGAATAAGTCATGCCGCATGCGCCCCTCTGCCAGGGGGCCTTATAATCCACGTCCATCTACGGATCAAAAATCCCGCAAGGACGTTTTCCTCTCATCTCTCTCATTTCCATCCTATCGTCTGTTCCTTCCTCTCCACCTCCGCTTTCTCACTCTCTCCCCCTCTCTCTCTCTCTCTCTTCCTCTTTCTCTTACTCCCTTCCTTTCTTCATCTCCTGCGTTCTCATGTTCATTTCCGCCTGCATGATGTGAACGCCAGGCTCTGCAGGCCACTGTGGGGAGAGTGATGGGCTCGCTAAAATGCCCGGCAATAAAAAGCAAAAAAAAAAAAGGTTGAAGCATTAAAAATTAAAAGTTTAAATATAAGGCACCTCTTTTGTTTGAGGGAGAGAGAGCGTGCATAGAGACAGCGGCAGTAAACACGACCGCCGCGGCTCTCTCCACACAGCCCCGTGGCCTTCGACGGGGCTGCTCGAACTCACAGCCACTCTAGGGGGCACCCTTGAAATAACTGACTTGTTTGGCAAACGAGACCAGAGGCGGACAGGGGAAAGGGAGAGCATATGCTGACTCAGTGCCCTCTTGTGAATATTAATAGAAATGCACAAGGAGTCGGCTCTTAACCTTCGAGGAATCCAATTTCAAACGTTGCGATGTGCGTCTTTATTGGATGTGACTACGGGGGTGAGCCTGTGAAGATCAGGACCACTAGGACTTGATAAGTGCTATTGTAATCTGTGTCACATGCTCAGGTTGGTATTTGTGTAATCATTACGGTGGTGTGGGCATCGCACTGACCCTGGTTTTCATGAGCAAGAGGTATAATAAACACCATTACTGCGTCAGGGGCCAATAAAACATAGATGAGCTCTGCAGCTATGCACTAGGTGGCCGAGGAGTTCACCTCTTCTTCATATCTGTAATGAAGTAAGAAAAGAGAACAACCACTCTGCTAAATGAATATTTGTTTTACTTTTTACTGAAATGCAGGGCAGTTTATTAAAAAATAATAGCATAGCAAGATATAATATATCCTGCTATAGTCTAGGAATGGACTTTTTTATCAGTCTTCAGTAAACAGTGACTATTCTTGTACTGACAGGATAATATACCTCCAGAATGCTACAACACCACAGAATTGGTGGAGCTTTGAGGACAGAGCTGGTTGGCCTACATTGGTCTGCTTGTGATGGGAGCCCAGAGTCCCGAGAGGGAGGAGAGAGAGGAGAGGAGAGGAGAGGAGAGGAGAGGAGAGGACTCGTGCTGCTACCTGCCTCTCCCCCAACCTCTTTTCTCCAGTCCTCTGTCCGTTAGATAGGTTTCTGGTCTGGTGCGCGCCTCACACTCGCTGCCTGCAGCTACATATTCAGGAATCACAGGAATGCACACGGACACGCTGATACTCAGAATACATGCAAGTGCACTCACAAAGCTGCACACATGTACACACACACAAACACACACACACACACACACACACACACACACACACACAAATGAAAGTTAGCATCCTTTCAGACACACACACACACACAAATGAAAGTTAGCATCCTTTCACACACACACACACACACACACACACACACACACACACACATTCTCAAGGATCCACAAACATATCCACACACACATGCACGTACACAAAAAAAACACACACACAAACCCCAAGAGCACATACACACACACACATGCAAATACTCTCTCTAGCAAAGTCCTGCAGTATTTATGATGCATTCCTCTTATAAACCCATTCCCTAAAAGAGGCTTTTCCAGGGAACTCATAAATGATGCCTAACACTCACACATCTGTCTCCTTCACTCAGCCTCTGCCTGGGCTCCGAAACCTGCTGACACATGCATATCGGACGGTGTGTCTGCCACAAGCCGATTCTTCAGTCAGCCACAGTCACCCAGGCGTGGAAGGAGGTACAGGGCATTCAGCAGGGCCCCATGGTGCTCCATCACACATACAGCTCACAGGGACACAGGCAGGCCAGAAAAGACCGCGCTAAGCTGGGCAACTTTGCTGCTCACCTTGCCTTACTTTTTCTGCGAAACAGCAGCCAAGCAAGGATGCCTCCTGCCTGCTAATCTAATTTAATCTAATCTAATCTAATCTGAGATGCCCCTCTGTGACACCTCTTCAGCAGCACTTCAGCGCATGAATCTCTGTCTACCTTGCACGCGTGTGTCAGGTGTCGCTTTGGTGCATCGTAAACTCGTAAAAGTATTTTCATGATTTTTTTAGTTAAATGAATCAAAATGACTGATCATTTTGTACAAAAATGGTTGCTCATGTCGTGATCAGCCAGAGACATACCAACAGGTGTGGGGATTCTGATAAGTGGAATATCTGTGTTCATTGGCAGTTTAGGCATTTTATGTAAAGAGTCCACTCAGTGATCGGAGTGATTCTCACCATTCTATATAAGAATACCTGCCTCTGACAATCGTATGCAAATTCCTCTCCTCTTCACTCCATCGTTAAAATTGGCTCTAATGTCCTACTCCATCTGAGGTGTTAGCCTATTAGTCAGACATGATTACTTGAATCATGTTCTCACATCTAATACAAACTGTGATGAGTGAGAATGTGGTGTGAATTTCCCCTGAAAGTGAGAGCCTATATTGCCAAACAAAAAAAACAAAGGTTAATTTTACCGGCAACTCAGATTCTCAGATTCCGAATCGATGTGCTTGCGAAAGCATTTCAGTGAAGCCTTACAGGCTTAGTCTGGGAATCTCAATCAACCTGTGAGCCCCGCATCCTGACAAGTGGGATCCTCTCCGGCTTTCCGCAAGCTTGATATCAGCAACCTGACCGGTGACTAGAGTCTAATGCATCTGATGAGGACTTCAGTTGGGGCCCAAACTGGGGTGATAAAGGACAGCTTCCTTTCCCCTCCATCTGTTTCCCATGCCGCCAAGCACCTAATCTCGGCAGGTATAAAACAGGCTGAACCGTCACAAACCCCCTTCAATCCCACAAAAACTACCGGAGGGCAGCGAGTGGTTATAAATTCTTCTGTGAGGCGGCGGGTGAAGAGGGGAGAGCGTCTTCAAACAGCTCCCACTTGGCCTCCTTCTGCAGCCTGGCATTTGGTGAAGGAGGCCAACACGAGTCGTTATTAGTGTTTATTGTCACTTCTCCGCGAAGCTCGCGCTCCTCGTGGGAATGATTGTGCTCTCGCACCGAGATGAAGTACAAACTAGAATTGTGCGAGGGATGACGTGGCTGGCCGGTGGGAGCGGAAGGGCCTTTGACTCGTACTAAACAAAGCACTAGGTCTCCCGTGACAACAGACTTAAAGTCTCATCTGAACGAAGATGTACCGTCTTGTGATGTAGAGCACTTGTGTGTTGATCATTCTGAAAAGCATTTTCAGTTCTTAGTTCCTATCAGTCTAAAGTATATGGGCATGTTTGCTTGTAACTATTTAGGTATTAATGAATCTTTTAATTTTTTAACTATTTATATTTCTTCAACTTACCAAACAAAATGCAGCATGTAAACATTCTCTCTGATTTTCCTGGTTGCTGGTCTTCAAAGTGGTGTCTGATTAATTTAAAAAATATATATTTTTAGAGGCTAGTTTAAACAGTAAGAGTGGCAACGCAGCTCTGGTTGTTTCTGTTGCCTGTCTTCACTTGACTCGAACGACCCAATTGCTTGAAAGAAAGTCAAGGTCTATAAAGACCAACAAATCCAAGTATCAAGCATCAAGAGGGGAAGATGTTTGAAGCTGACCAAACATCCAACCAAGACCCACTTGGATAATGCTGCTAATAATGACACGCGATATGAACCCGTCGCTGCCGCTTCTGCAAATTAGCTCTGCCTCGCTGCTGCCCGCCCTACCACTCCCGGATGGATGAGCATGGCCATCGGCCAATCCGGCGAAGTCTTTTCTCCCCTGCAACAGGCCCCAGCTCCCAGCTCTGAGATGACAGAAGAGTAGACGGCCTGACCGGACAACATGTGTCTTCATTAAGTTAATTAGGCTGGTCTGCCGCTTAGCACATCCCCTCCCAACCCCATCACCCCACCTCCCCCACAGCCTCTCTCCTCACACTTGTGATGGAATGGTGGAGAGAGCCGCAGTGGTGGGTGACACTATGAGACTCATCAAGGGAGCCTTCCAGAGCCTTTGCTCGTTTCTGTTTTCTGTTGTGCCTTCAGTGTCAAATTAATTTAACATTGTCATATAATTATGAAATACTGTACTTTTCATCTCTCTCTATCTCTCTTTCTTTCTTTCTCTCTATCTAATATTTATTTTTAACCAAACTATGTTTTATGAACTGTCTGTTGATAGGTGTTTCACTGCCTCTGCTCATTGTGGGCTTGCACAATTTGCAGATGAGATTACTTGTAGCAGCTGGGCTGATTGTAAAGTGCTCCCAGATAGCACTGGTTGTTTTGCAAATGTGTTTTTGCCGGGGGTGCTGCAGAATCCATTGCTAGCTTCGAAAACCACTTGTTGCTGTCTGTTTCAATAACCATGAAATACTGAGGCGGGTAGGGTGTTAGTGGAAGTTGAGTAAAAATTCCATGAAACCTATGGCTGATTCATACAGCGCGTTCCATCTTAAATTGATGAATATTGACTGATATTCAAGGTAAAATGTAGGTATTTTATTCAATATTTGTACTGTTTTTTTTCCCAGCCAAACACGAAAGGTTCTAGGCTTCATTTATATGTACAGGTTAAAGTAAGGGTTAAAAAATGCAGGTACCACACCCTGGCCTCCTCCTCCTACTCCTCCTCCTCCTCTTTCTCGATGTGAGAGTATCCCTGAGTGATAGCTGGGAATGGTCAGCCCGTTGCTTGCTATGTACTGACTTGATCGGGGGCAACCACAAAATAAAGCGATAACATTTTGATAATTTGTTGTAAATGAAACAACTAGTAAGTGAAGTCTTATGCTCTAAACAGAATGGGCACTTTAGACATGTGGGCATCCACAATTATATGAATTGATTTGAAGAAACATAATAGCTCATGCACAGACATGTCAATCATGGACCTGACTTTTTTCCCTAGAAACTTTGGATAGAAGAAATTTCTCTTTCCATCGCATCATTTTCCGGAAAAACGTATTCGGTTTCGGGGAACATCCCTAACACATACACATACACATACACACAATCACACACACACACACCAGCTCCCCGCATCCCTGGAGTGAAAAGGTGTAGCTGTAAGCTGCTCGTCTCCTTTCATCAGGGCCTGAGGGGTGGCTGCTGTCCTGATGCTCTCTGCTTGAACACTATCAGAAAATAAGATCTGCACACTCCTCTACAACTCCCTGTCAGAGCTCCACCGATAGCGGGAAAAAACTTTTAAATGACTTCTCTGACTGCTAACACCTATTCCACCTTTCTCTCTCTCTCTCTCCCTCCATCTCTCACTCTCTCTCTCTCTCTGACAAACACACACACATACTGCCAATGGCATCCCCCAAATGACCCTTTAACACTGCATTGGGATTTTACTGCATTTGGCTATGGTTTCCACTCCAGGACCCAAATACAGAAGGGAAGAACCACTGAATTAGAGATCAAGAACTAGCAACACCAATGACCCTTCCATGCTTGCCGTACTGATGTCCTTCTTCCTTCTTTAGTCTCAAACTCAATTTAGTCAACCAGCCAGAGTGGAAAGACTTTCTACATGTATATCCAATGGTAATGACACGGGCACTTGCTTCTCTTCATTTGTTTTCACCGTCCTGGTGTTAGCCAATGATAACTATGACACTGGCACTCTTGGGACAGCTCCTGATTTAGAACACGGTTCTGTTCTGTGCCAAGGGGAGATCCCAGGCCTCTAGGGGTGGGGGATGGGGGGCTCATCGAGCTGTCATCAGGGAGCAGAGGTGCAATTTCAGCAGGGGTTGGTGGTTGGGGGGCATCTCCCATGGGGCTACACAACCAACACAATTCAGATGTACTCTGAAGCCTGGCTGTGAAACTTGGGAAAATTGTGACAATGGCATTATACTCCAGCTTGCATGTGGGTTCCACTCAGGCCAGTGCAGGAGAGATTCAATTACCACCATGCGAATTGGATCTATTTCAGAGGAGAGAGACAGTGGGAGAGAGAGAGAGAGAGTGATAGAGGGATGGAGATGGAGGACATATGCATTACATACTGTGGCTTCTTTATGAACGGCACAGACGTCTTTCGCAAACGTTCTCGGAAATTGCAAGAGGAAGCAGTTTAGACACGGGATGACAAACTTGCGCACAAAATAAGATCCTGCAAACAAATGCAGACGGAGCTAAAATGGATTCTGACAAGGGCATTAGCATAAAGGGAGGCCCTTAACATGACACAGTAAATTAATCACAATGAAATACAAACATCCAGACACTTTCTCTTGTTCAGGGACCAGAGATATTAACGGATGCTGAATTGAAACCACGCTCAAAACGGATTGAATTCCGATAGTGCTTTCACTGCCAGGATTGAGAGAGAGAGGGAGAGAGAGAGAGAGAGAGAGAGAGAGAGAGAGATAGAGAAAAAGAGAGAGAAGCAGAAGACAGAGGAGGGAAGGGAAAGGAAACAGGTATCGTCTTTCCAAAAGGTCGGTCTCTCTAGCAATGCAAATATGCTGGCCTTTTCAAATTCACCAGGCACCACGGAAGTACTCAGAGAGAGATGAGGAGTGCAAAACCCAGACACAGGAGTTCTAGGTCAAGAGTGCAGGCTCCCCGAGACCGACATCTCCTTAAAACTACATTTCATTCCACATTCAAATGCACAACCTCCAGTGATTGGAGAACATAACCAGCATTGTTTGGCAGCTATATCGTCAAACGCGTACACACAAATCCTTAATCTCCACATCAAGCTCTGACAACTCTGACTGAGCCTCTTGTGGAGATAAGCAGCTGTCGGCGCTTGTTGAGAGTGAAAACCGTGGGACCACTCAGGAGAGCCTGGATAATTAGAGCAACAAGCGAGGCTGTCAACAGCTCCGGTGATGATCCCCGTCTCCCGCGCTATCATAAAAAGAGAGATGCTGCTGAACTCAGCAGTGACTCCATTTCCCTCCTGCACACTGGGCTTACAGCACTTGGGCTCCAGCAAGAAGGAATGATGGAGGTTAGGACTTCAATTCGTTCGGAGCTCGGGGGTCTTATAGAGGACCAAATGGAAAACTTCTCCGCAAAATACCACAATATCAACATCCGTGGGATGTTGCCAAACAGCAAGCGACAAGCATTGGTATGTTTTAATGAGTGCTGGGAAAGCATGGGTCAGGGCACATTTGGACAATACTTTAGCATCCATGTTTACGAGAAGCGTGCCATGAGGTAATAGATTTGCCTTCTTCGTTGAGAGACTTTACAGACAGATGGTGCTATTTCCCCTGCTCAGCCTCCATGACGCTAATATCCAGCTGATTGGATGCAAAATGGAGCAAACAGATTCTTTATAGACCTTGACTTTCTTTCAAGCAATTCGCCTTGTTTATACTGTAAGTGACTGGTCCAAATCTATCCATTTTCCCCCTAAATCTATCTGTTTATGTGTGTGTGGCTCCAGAATGGCAATCTGCCATACTCAGTAGTTGTGCCAGGATTTCTCTCTTTCAGCCATGGGTCTGTTCTGAAATCTTCACACCCCGCAGTGCTGACAGTCAAATCTCCAGATGCAAAGACCCCAGGGAGGGAAGCAGAGGTTCAACATATGGTAACTGCCTTGGAGCTGAGCAGGTCTAGCAAGATGTCGAAGCGTATAAACTCATATGATGTGAAGGTCTCTGAGCGTATGTGTGTGTGTGTGTGTGTGTGTGTGTGTGTGTGCGTGTGCGTGTGTGTGTGTGTGTGTGTGTGTTTGTGTGTGTGTGTGTGTATCTATAGGGAGATGATAGACATGAGAAAAGTGAGAGGAGTCATGCAGAGACAGAAGATTGAGTTTAATCACGATGTTCAGCTGCTCAAGGCCAGTAGCTTGACTGATGCGTAGGAGAGGAATTACGGCACGTGATGCATTCATGATACAGAGCGAGCGTGTACATGTCAACACAAGGATTCACAAGCAGTGAGAGCAAAGGGCAGAAATCAAGGTGAACCCACTTCTAAAAGAATACATACACCATCATACAAGACAGAAATGGATGGAAAGATTATTATTTTATTTGTATTGGTCTTTTTTATATCTTTGCTTGAGTTCTGCTTTCCTGTGTTATGGTCTAAAGAAATAGTCAGGGACAAAAACAGACGTAGAATGCGGTGCTTTACTGGGTTCCACCAGCAGAGGCTGCTGTGGGTCAAGCAGAGAACACACTACCTCCTCCCAAAAACACAGCCAGGCAGGCGGGACACACTTACCCCCGAGCCTGTGTGTATCTGTTAGTGTGTGTGTGTGTGTGTGTGTGTGTGTGTGTGTGTGTGTTGTGTGGTCTGTGCCTGTATGTGTTTTGCTGGCTGGGGGATGGGTCCTGCTAGCATGTCATCTCAAAGAAGCCCATTTCAATCAAGTCAGGTAAAGGGTGAGTGTAGTCACAGGAGGGACAGTGAGATCTTTCAAACCTAGTTTTCCACTCCTATTCTATACTATAAAGCAGTGACCTTGGCACAAAGTGTGTGTTATTGACAGGTTGTGTGTGTGTGTTTTCTTTTCCCTCTGAGGTGGCCTGACAGCTTAGTCACAGCACACAGAAAGAGATGTTGGCCGTGTGAATGCATCGCACATTCTGCTAGCTGAAAGCGTGACACACTAATGCTGTTAGGAAGATGCTAACTCAGTGCTAGCTGTCCTTGGCCTCTTGCCATTTAAAAGCACAGCCTCATGCACGTCACTGATGCCACTGAAAGCATCTCAAAATGTCATTCTCCTAGCTGCCCTTCACATCATTATCCTTCCAAGTCCATGACACTCGCAGCAGCAATTCCAGTATCCAGGCAAAGAGTGCTATGTGATAAACCCCACTACTGAATCCTTAAAAAAGTGATCAGGGATTTTTAGCTTTTTTAGCTGACTCCCAATTCTGAAATTAAAGTGCACAGCCCCTAGGAGGTTGGAACATGCCAATTATTCCTAAATTCACAAATATGTTGCCACTTTTGGAGGGCTTACTTATAGATATCAGACCCCTACAAGGTCTGTCTTATCCATATCCAGGCTCATTCTGCTAACCTTATTTTTAGAGGCAAATGAGGAAAATATTAGGGATTTTGTGTGTGAGAGAGTTCATGTGTTCATGTCGTGCAAGGCAGATACCAAAATCTCCCTTGAGCCAATTAAAATGGTACAAATATCCCTGCTCTCACCCCTTAGCTCCTCTTTTACGCTTTCTCCCCACTATCTCCATTTCTGTCTCTTCTCATTTTCCTTTTTATTGTCTCCATCTACCCCTCCCAAAAAAATGAGAAGAGATGAGAGCAAAGTTGATGCCACTTTCTACCCCTGAGGCAGATACAGTATCTCTTTTTTCTCTCTCCCACTCTTTCCCCCCTGCTCTCTCTCTTTCTCTCTCTCCCTCTCTCTCTCTCTCTCTCTCTCTCTCTCTCTCTCTCTATTTGCTTCATTCTTTCATTCCTTTTTCTCTGATCTTCCTCCTTCTTCCTTTCTCTCTATTTGCCCCTCTTTTTGTCCTCTCTTTTTTCCTCTCTCCCCCTCTCTTTTACTCTCCCTCTTTCATGCTGTAGGCAGGCCACATTTCCATACATTTCCATTCTAAACGAGGAGGGACTGTCCCCTAGGCTGCTTTCCTCTCTCTCTCTCTCTCTCTCTCTCTCTCTCTCTCCCTTCCTGACTGTTGCACAATCTGTACAATGATATGCAGGTTTAATTCCAGCTGTTTATTAAACAATGCCAGTATGTCTCTGGAGTGGGTGACGCAGCCAATTACTCTGCAATTACCTGGTAATTATGCAAACGCAGACCCAGGGGGCGGAGGTGTGTCTGCGTGCGTGTGTGTGTGTGTGTGTGTGTGAGAGAGAGAGAGAGAGAGAGAGGGAGAGCGCGCGCGCGCGAGAGAGAGAGAGAGAGAGAGAGAGTAGCAGTGGAACGGAGCGAAGAGTCTAAGCTAAGAGAGGTATGAGGACAAAGTGAGGTGTTGTTTTTTTGGGCAGCAGTCTCCAGGGAGAGAAACAGCATGTTAGCTTACATCCTGCGCTAGGCTAACAGGGATATGAATAGCATGTTAGCTTACATCCTGCAACCACAGACTCCTTTAGACTCCTTTAGACTCCAGAGCCATTAAGAGAGGCAGCCACATCATTCGTCGCTTACCAAGCTGCTTGTGAGCTTTAGTAATGTGTGTTTTTATCTATATGACTGTGTGTGTGCACTTATAAGTGAGTGTGTGTGAGAGAGAGAGAGCGAGATAGAGAGATTGCTGGTGCTTGAAGGAGTGTTTGCTCACACAAGCACGCATCACTGCATGCATGCATGCACCTGTGTGCATGTGCTTGCATCCAAATGGGTTTGCGCCTGTGCTTTCCTACCTACAACTCTGACAAATCATAACTCGTGTGGGGAACATAGTGGTGCTCTGTAATGCCAGTGCCATAAGGTTCAGTTCTGTGACACTTTTCATTCCTGGAGAGAGAGAGCGAGAGGGAGAGAGAGAGAGAGAGAGAGAGAGAGAGAGAGAGAGAAAGAGGGGACGGATGGTAGGGATCAGATCAGCTGGGCGGCTTTCCCAGCAGTCATCTGAGCCTGGCTCCTCTCCTCTCGCCATGATCACATTTGGCTGGTGGGGTGCTAATCCCTCTGAATGGGGAAACACCACACTAAGTGAGATGGGTTCCCACCAGGCAGCAACTGCAGAAGGGCTCCTGACAAAACACCCACTCACCGTCTCTCTGTCTGTCTCTCTCTCTCACTCACACACACACACACACACTGCACTCTAAATACGAGGCCCGGTTGGGATCTGGCTCATGGAGGGTCTACAGCTCAACCGTCTTTATACGTATATCAAGAGTAGATACGTACGTAATATATTTAAACGACCTACATCAGTACACGTCTTCCTTCATCTGTGGCAGGAGCACTGGGTCACAGCATTATCCAAATAAATGATACTGTAAATCAATAATGCTCTATTTTAAAATGTCCACAACCACCTTTTTTCTGCAGCAGGTATAACTCTGTCCTTCAAAAAAACATATATAATAAGTAGTATAGCCTTGCCTATGGATTTATTTATTGACTTATTTCCAATCTTGCCCAGTGCAAATCCTCTGAAGTCAGCAGCCCTGACCACCCACAAGGCCAGACTCTCGGCTCCCGGCAATCAGGAGCAGCGGCGGGGGGTGCTGGCAGGCTGGTGGGGGGTGACTGGAGGTGAGGGCGGAGTGGGAGGGCGGCAGGGAGAAGGCAGGGATCCCATCCGCGGGAGCCAAATGAAGCCTGACCTCCAGGCCCCGGGGCTGGCCGAGGGGAGCCACAGATCCATTCAGCATTAGCCAGTGGACCACGGAGCAGCGCCAGCTGACAAATAAGATTCCCTACTCCCCTCTGGTCTCTTTGCCTTGCCTCCCACCATCTGTGCATACACAC
>NC_137908.1:16037814-16065314 GCF_963457725.1 Sprattus sprattus | reverse complement strand
AACGTCGTTTTAAAGCGCTGTTGCCGTCCTTATAATTATTATTGCCGCGATAAAATTACTTTCAGCACCCACAGCCGTCGTAGAAGTGTATACGGCCTGTAAGTACGATCAAATCCTTCTGAATCCGACCACCCGCCCATTTATTTTCGAGGGCGGAGAAGGTCGGAGAAGAATGCAGAAGCATATTGAGGCCTTTAGGCCTACATCTTGACAGCGGCTTGGCTCATCAACACCAACCCCAGTGTCTGAGGCCAAACTACATCCTGTGCCCATTCCAAAGGCGCGAACGGGATAGGACGGCCATTACTATTTCAATCGCACCCCCTCATTACTCAGATATTACAATTGCTGGCCCTGTAATGCCGGCACTCCATCACTCTGAGATCCGGCCTCCCTAACTGAGAAATTATGCAAGCAGGGAAAAATAGCATTAGCATCACCGGTTCCTCACTGGTAAAAATGGAGATCAGCTTGGAATGAATTGCTGATGATGAATTGTGGTCTCCCAGCTATGGGGAGGCAGTATGTGTGTGTGTGTGTGTGTGTGTGTGTGCATGTGTGGCGTGTTATTAGTGAGCTGACTGTTGGTTTTTGAATCTCTGGTGGGCGTACAGGGGGACTGGACCTCCAAAGTTTTGGAGTTTGTCTTGTCATCTTTTGTCTGCTCAGTAGGGCTGTCTTCCCTGTCTCTCTCTCCCTCCACCCCCCCCCTCTCTCTCTCTCTCTCTCTTTCTTCACCTAGCGCTCTCCCTTCAACTTCAGCAGGCTCTCCACTGCTCTGCTAATGGACATGATTTATTCCTGTTGGTTTAGCTGAGAAGTCTCCAGGCTACCAGAGCTTTGCACATCACTGAGGCACATCTGTCATGGCCTGTATTTAAGTAGCTTTTGTGTGTGTAAGTGTGTGTGTGTGTGTGGGGGGGGGTATGTCTCTCTCTCTCTCGCTCTCTCCCTCTCTTTCTCTCTCTGTATAGGTGTGTGTGTGTGTGTGTGTGTGTTTGTGTGTTAGAAAATGCAGATTCATTTTGCCCATTATCACACCAAGCCATTCGTTCTCTGTATGTCCTGATATAAAGCAAGTCAAATTCCTAAACATGCCTTCGGAGGCCATGGCCAGAGCATGAACAAATGTCTTGCTGTATTTTCTCACAAAACTAGTTCCACTCCTGGGCACAAACTTGAGAGAATCACATCATGGGAAACAACAGCCTCCAAAATTCCCCAGAAGTCACAGAACGTTCAGCTAAGAGGGAACAGGGAAGTCATTGGATGAGGCAGCCATGATAAACCACACTGCTGCTCACCCTGCTATTACGCTCTTATTCAGTGGCTCACCAACAGTGCACAATAGGGAGAAGCCTCACCACAGTTGCTTCCAGTTTCTGCTTTCTTTCATCTGCGACACTGCTGTTTACTCTTTGGATTTCTCCCCTCAGTCAAACAGACGCGATCTCAATCATTTAGTCAATTCCCACCTCTATTGACTTCAATCGTCTTTATTAACTCTTGCTTCCTCTCCACCCCCCCCCCCTCCCCCCCCCCCACTAAAGTAATTACCCTTGCCTCTACTCGGACCAGTGCCTTGTTCACTATAGCTATCTCATTGGCAGTGGCAAGGGCTTCTGTTGCATAATGCTTTATCTGTTGTTATTGGAGGGAGAAAGAGAGAGAATGAGAGAGAGAGAGAGAGAGAGAGAGAAAGGAGAAGGTTGAGCAGCCGTGATGGACGGACAAAAGGCAAGGCAGAGAAAGGGAAAGACAGAATTTTGAGATCGGGGGTATGGCGCTAATCGATTTCTGGTCCGCTTCAGGTCTGGGGGTTCGGTAAACAACATCTAAAGGTCAGCAGTAAAAGTAGTTGAGATGGTGCTTCACACTTTTCTCCATCCTTCCCTCCCCCTCTCTTTGTCTCTTGGCAGTGGCAGGTCCAGCAGCCTGTGATTAACAGGGAGGGTCGTGACGTGACCGCTCCGGCTCCGGCCAATTTCTGCCACTCTGTCTATTCACCCTCAGCCACCCGGTTTTTATATCCCATATGTGTCAAAACAATATCCTCTCACCAAAATTGCCTTTTCGCGGTCAAGAAGTATTACATTGCGCAATATAGACAGTCTGACTTTAAAGTGCCCCACGTGTCTGATATCACCAGGGCAGGAGGGAGTGACAAATGGCACTATGTTTAACAAGCTGAAGTTGGTTGAGTACACGTGATACATAAAACAGATGATCACAAATCATTTATTCTCAACCTCCTTAATGGCTCATGCTCAGCAATAAAAGGCCCTAAGCTACGGCGGCCATGTTTGAGGATGTGAGGGTAACGGGGGCAAATGTGTCCGATGTGTTTTCCCGAACCCTTTGTTCTTGAGCACATCTCTGTGCTCGTCTCCTTGTCTGCTCATTTGGGGCACTGCAGATATCTTTGACATTTGTCTTCAGTGCAATCAGCGTGCAGGAACGATGGCAGCGTGACCACACTTCATTAATGTCTCACTTAGCGGGGCCCACTCCTCAGATGACACAGTAGACCAATGAGATAAGATAAGATGACAGGGCTGTGTGGGTTCCCATCCACTGCAGAAGGGTTAGGGACATTTGCTGACATGTGTGCTGTTGTTCTGCCAACTACTGTCACTAAGGGTCCACCTACACAGCCATAGAGAGAGTTCATGCAACCTACATCACCAGGGCACAATAACCACATATGCTGCATCGGCCTTTTATTTCTTTCTCCCATTCTTCCACAAGACCCATATCATAAAAATACACACATACACCCACACGAAAACACTCACATGCATCCGCGTGCACACACACACACACACTCACAAACACCTGCCTAGGTGGAAAGAAAAGGGGCAATCTGTGTTTATTTCATTTTCACAACTAATAAACCAAACTTGTAGCCATTCCAGCACTGTGCCCCGAATAGAATGCGGCATGGGCTTTTGGGACTTTTCCCATGGTTCCACAATAACGATCACAGCTCTTTGTAGCTTTGGCCTGGGAGGGCTGGGGAGTCCGTGGCTCGATAAGAATACTCAGCGACAATCTGAAAAGGGATTTCTTTCCTCTCCGCCTCAACAGGAGAGGGTGGCTTCAGTGGCTGAGTGGCTGTTTTAATAGCATTCTTTGGGCACTGGTAGTCACTGTGTGTGCTATAACCCTTTTCTCCAAATTCTTGCACCTCTGAAGGAGAGGGTCCTCTGGAGACTCTGGGACTAATACAATACCACCAATTAGACCGCAGCTAAGCAGCTCTGCTCCCAGAGATCCACAGTGGGCGCAGGCTTTTGTTGTAGCCCGGCACTCAAGTAACTAATTAGGGGAATTGATTGGCCCGGGAGCACTGTCACCTGGTATTTCAGGCCTTAATTATGGGCGAAACTGAACTGCTATCCTAGAAAAAAAAACCTGCACAGACTGCAGCTTTCCAGGAGCAGGGCCACTAATCCCTGGATTAGGCCTGAAGGTTTTACCTGGTTCTGTGCTAGAAATGAAAGGAGCCCTAAAAAGCAGGTGAAATGCCTGTTTAACTGGGCGCAGGGAAAGCAGCACTGCCTTGGCGCAGACGGCGCTAAGGCTGTCGCAGGAGAACCTGACTGAAGCTACTGGGAGGGAAAAGAAAGGAAACGTGACCCTTGACAGTCCAAGCAGAGGGTTTAAGCAGCAAAGCCTCCCTACCTCCACACCCTGCACCTTCAGCTTCATGTGGTCCTCACGCGTGGTCTTGCCATCTTTCCGCTTCTTCCAGCAGTAGCCGTCCTTTCGGTACTTCACCTTCTTCCTGTTGTACAGAATCATGGACCCATTCTGTGGCCTGGTGGATGACAACACAAAAAGGGGGCAGGGACAGAAAAAGAGATTAGATATGAGCGAGAAGAATGAACACACTCCCAGTGGTTTAGATGACACAGCTCCCAGGAGGAGTTGCTGCTTCCATATGCAAACCCAGCTGTACTCAGCACTGAAGAACCAGCCAGTGGAGGCCTCAGCAGAAGCGAAGTCCAACGCAGCAAACGACGCAAGCATCTCCTTTTAATGAGGAGGGGAGCCGCAAACCAGCAGTGCTCTGTAATTGGACACATGATGTTGCTCAGTGAGCTACATAATAGACCCAGCAAAGCTACAAATGCATACACCACACAATTTGGAGAAGAAACAACAAAAGGGTCCTCGTTGGAGGTTCTCGTGGGCTTGCAGTTTTTTCACAGCCGCGTTGACACATTTAAAATTCATTTTCCAGAACTCTGGAAACATCAGGACATCACACAGCATCCACAACCACAAATATTACCGGGAGGAAATAGAAACACGGTCGTCACTATACATGCACCAGTGACCCCTTCCCAAACACACTCCGGCTGCAAACACACTGTGGTCCACAGCCCACTGAGGGCTACCCCTCCCCAGGCAAACCTCACCATATGTGTGTGGGCATTCGGCACAGACTGCTCATCTAAGAATTGAATTTTAGTGTTTGCAGTTATGCCACTGAGAGCGCAGCTGGATTACTAAGTGTACAGGTTTGATATGCTGTCTGTGATCTAAGCTGAGGAGAATACACATCTCTGCCAGAGGATTTTCCAATGCGGTTCACCATAGAGATGAATTAAAAACCTCCAGATTTCAAAACAGGAGAAACAAACTCCTGCGGTAATTTTCCCAGCTGAGGCTGAGGCTGTTTGAAACCATTCCCCCATGAGAACAAGTTTTTTTTAGTATGATACTGCAAATTAAATCCAGTTACATCAATTTACAGTATATTAGTGAACTGCCAAACTACAAGGTGACCTATCCACCCCCAGACAAAAAAAAGCACCTCATCATTTGCCGAGATAACGTATCTGGTCATGGTTCTGCACAGCCGATATTTACTTGAAGTCTTTGTGACACAGTTTGCATCAGTCACAGCGCTAGCCCAGGGCTGGTGAGAGTGTTTACTCCAAATGCTTCCTAGGGCATAAGTCATCGCCCACGACAACAGTCTCCGGAGCCATTTCAGGGTCTGCGTGGTGTGGCTTTTTGCGGTAGGTGCGGAGGTTGCTCTTTCTGCCTATTGTCAGCAATGTATCACAATGCCACAAAACCCCCCCATTCCATTTCCAGCTCGCTGTTACAAATGAAAGCCAAATCAAAGCCTCCCTACTGGATGCCACTCGAACACAAGCCAGCAGGGTGAGTTATCACAGACAGGGTGCATTTATCAAGGCTGGGTGCAACAAGACCCTAATAAAATAAATGATTTCGCTTGTTTCTTAAAGCTCCTGAGAATCCATTAAAAATTATTTCACCCCCACCAAACAGAGGTGAGTAATTTTGTGTCCTGTTTATTTTTTTTCCTTTTTTTTTTTCTTGTGTTTTTTCTTCTATTCTCTTTTATTTTTATTTTTGTGAGTGTGTGAGGGGGAGGGGGGGAGGGGGCATTCAGACTGAGTTTAATATTTTAACAGAGCTATTTATGGGCGCAGTGTGAAAACTATTCAACTCCTCTTTCAGGACCTGTGGGGAAGCCATTTTCTTTTTTAATTGAAGGCAGTTTGTTCCCGGAAAAAAAGCACTTAAGCAAGGCTTTTTCGTGGTGAGCCTGAAGCACATTTGCGGGGGGAAAAAAACAGAAACCAGCAAGATGCCCTGGTCCCGCATTCATGCCCGTGTCTATGTGTACTTAGACGATCCAATTAATCTTATCTGAATTATACATATTTATGCACGGCGACTGGGGCCGAAAGAGCTAACCACTTCGTTATCTGACACGAAAGACAGGAGGGCCTTCTGTTTCAGCCACTTAATACATCAGGAGAATGTGAAAAATAAAAGGCAATAGAAAAGCTGTAGTTTCAGTAAGTTCAGTTAACCTCCTCCCTCTCTTCTTTTCCCTCTCTCTTACCCTCACTTTCTCTTTATCTTTCTCTCTCTCTCTCTGAAGATGCCTTTCGCTGGATTCTGGGCAGCCCCTTAAATGAAATCCGTTTTGAACAGGACCGGACCTGGACATCATGAACGTATGAGTGTTTGTGGGCATCTTTCGTCCTAGAGAGACCTCTCTCTTTCCATAAGTTGCAGAGCATGTAGAGGCAAGTAGAGGTAAAACAGCCCAATGGCAACACAGAAGATGGAAGGTGGCAGAGTTAAACACAGTCGCATTTAAAAGGCACTAAAGCTGAGTGATGTATCACTGTGTCAGGCTCGTGGTGTGGAAGTAGGGAGCATTGTTGAGATGCATTCAACAAAAAAAGAAAAGACAATAGCCATCAACTTTTACGTTACAGACTGTTAAAAAGAGATCACGCCAAGCCATATACTCACACACACCTGTACGTGCAAACAAACTTGTGATTAAGTGGACATATCCACTTCAACGTCCCCGCAGAACAACTTGTTGAGATCGCTCGCGGCGTGTTTATAGGCAATATGAATGCAGAGAATGCCGTCGCTGTCTCCCCTGGCTAAGTCAATCAAGCTACCTCATCCCCCCCCCCCCCCCCACCCCAACTCACACACACACACACACACACACACACACACACACACACACACACACACCACCTCTGTCAGCTTGCATTTCTGCCTTTTCACCTTCAAGTGTTGATCTAATAAACGTGATCACGGCGATGGCAGCGGAT
The DNA here is from genome assembly GCF_963457725.1 of Sprattus sprattus. Taxonomy (NCBI): domain Eukaryota; kingdom Metazoa; phylum Chordata; class Actinopteri; order Clupeiformes; family Clupeidae; genus Sprattus; species Sprattus sprattus. Next base: position 16,058,688 of record NC_137908.1, on the reverse strand, counting down.
AACAAATGGGCCCTCGTGTACACACTCACCTCCCCCTGCTTCAATGTCATCAATCAAGCTCATCAATCAAGTGCGCTCTTACGGGGCCCCTGGGAGTCACACCTGTGTGTATGTGTGTGTGTGTGTGTGTGTGTGTGTGTGTGTGTGTGTGTGTGTGTGGGTGGGTGCATGTTTAGCTAACACCAGCCCCCCTATCCCTCCCCACCCTTCACCACCACCACAAACACACCCACTCACGTACCAACACTCTTGTCATACACATCTATTGGTGGCAAGTGGATAATATCACACTGACAGAAGGTGACTTCATCTAAACCAGAGTGTGTGTGTGTGTGTGTGAGTGTGTGTGTGTGTGTGTGTGTGTGTGTGTGTGTGTGTGTGTGTGTGTGTGTGTGTGTGTGTGTGTTTGTGTGTGTGTGTGTGTGTGTGTGTGTGTGTGCATGTCTCAGTGTGTGAGCATTGTACCCTGTGTGTGTTTGCACTGCATGTGAGCATAAAGTTGTTTGTGCACCACTGTGGGTCGATCATTCCGTACATGTGTGTGAGTGTGTGTGTGTGTGTGTGTGAGAGAGCGTGTGAGTGTGTGTATGTGTGTGTGTGTCCATGTGCGTGTATGTGTGTGTATACGTGTGTGTGTGTGTGTGTGTGTGTGTGTGTGTGTGTGTGTGTGTGTGTGTGTGTGTGTGTGTGTGTATGATTGAGCATATGCAGAAGCGGGGAGGAGGAGGACTCTATTAGCTTATCTCCCAAAAGCAGAAAGCACCGGCTGTCGACAATCAATAGCGTGACCCTGGCAGCGAGCGCTTGCCACAAGTCCTCGCTCCTCCTCCTCACCCTCTCTGGGACTCTCACTCATGTGTGAATAATCACACGCTCGCAGGTGACCACCGCACACGCCCCGCTGCCATACAACATGGCCGCCGATAAGATTATCGCTGCGGCCTGGCTTGTTAATGCACTGTATAAGCTAAAGAGCTTTCGTTCTTGTAACGGTCTCTTCTTATGTGTGACTGTCTACACGCTCTTTAAGTATTTTTAGAGCCGAATGTCATTATTTGGGTAGTTTGAATATCTTGGAACAGAGTAGGTAATATTTTTGTTTTATGTGGTACACTGTTCTTTTTTGTCCCTTGGGAGAAGTGTGGCCTATTTATGGTAGAACATGTAGATGATGCCTTTAAACAGTAATAAATAAATTGTTTACTTCATTGCCATAAAATAGTGCTTTTATTCGGCTTCACAGTCATGCACTGTGTTGAACTTGCTATTGTTCTATGAGTGGTTCCATAGAGAGTTCAACGACAAACCTCTCCCCCAGAGACCTGAAAAGTGCTCCGAAATTTCTTCAAGGCCTTTCATCATTTTTGCCCTAGTGAAAACAGACAGAGGAATCCTCACAGTAACATTCCGCTGCACACTATACAGCTCTAGCTTTGGTATGTGAGTAGAATGTGCCTCAAGGATGTCTGGGTATGTCGGTGGAAGGCCTCAATCAACAGTCTCCTCCGTCACCCTTTCTCTCTGCTCTCCTCTGTTTCTCCATATTTGTAATTTACCAGGAACACATCCCTTGAAAGGTCGATTCCACTGCTGCTTTGTACCTCTGAGGGTTTTTCTTGGACTAAAGCTTTGAGTAAAGTTCACCTATTTCACACTGACAGGTTTACTGCGGGCCGATCTGGTCCAAGCTGCAGGCTTTGATCGCTGTGAGATTAGATTCATCTCTGAAATGATACAAGCGGCGCGGCATGTTTGCGGATTTCATCCTTTTCCTATCCTGCCTCTCCGACTCCTCCTCTCTGCTCTCGTTCTCTCTCTTACTCTCTATCTCTCTTCATCACTGTCCCTCCCCCTCTTTCTGCATCTCTCCATGGCTTTCCCTTCACACCTCTCCTGTCTCTTTTCCAAACTCTGATTCATTCTTTTATTTCCTTCTGTCTGTTCATCCCCCGAGTTTTGTGTTTCACTCACTCTTACACAGGCAGACAGTGCTCTATGAGCCATCTCATACAAAGTCACTCACTCACTCTTACACAAGCAGACAGATCTCTATATGACTAGTCTTATACAAAGGCACTTTAAAAGTTCTTTAATAAACCTGCAGTAACCATAAGTGCAAAGTGTCATCAAGTTCTGTCATCAAGTTGTATGTGTTCCATATCTAACTCCGAGTCTAACTTTTAAGCCACTATTCTTCAGATGACTACATTTACCAACATGCAATAGCACCTTTATCTCTTTCATGAAAATATATACATGTACACTGACTATAGTGTATCTTGGTGTTAATATTTCACCAAATCACCACAGAAAGTAACTCTTTTTTACTTGCCTCAATCAAAACGAAAAAGAGGGAGGTGGAGGAAGACTGGCAGCAGGGAGGTGGAGTTGGGTGGAAAGATAGGACCCTCTCTATTGGAGTGTGTGTGTGTGTGTGTGTGTGTGTGTGTGTGTGTGTGTGTGTGTGCGTGTGTGTGCGTGTGTGTGTTCTGTGTGAGTGAGAGGCATGCTGGTCTCATGTCAGCTCTGGAGTGCGTCACGGGATCAGTGAGAGCCGTGAGGATGACACGCGTCTGTCTCGACGCTGCTTCAAACGAATCCCCCAGCATCCTCCACCCCCTTACTATGAAAAACACACTGGCTCCTGATGAGATGGATACATCATTTATCCATGTCTTCACCTCAGACAGGAAAGGGGCTTGATGAGGTGTCTCTACAAACAGATCTGAGTACTGGAGTACTGGAAGGTCACAGCAGGTTCATGTTGGTGGGTGTAGTGTACTTTGTAGTGTACACTCGACTGTCTCATGCTGTGCGTTTTCTGAGGAGAGGGAAAAAAGTGGCCTTGAAGCTGACAGGCACTGAGGAGCCTGGTGACTGACAGGAACACAAGTGTGGTGCCAAAGCAAGATGGAATTTGTGGAAGTTGTCGGTGACAAACTACAAACCGCCTAGACGGACGGTGTGACTCCAGATCTGAGATAGCTGCGAAGACATCACCTCTCCTGCCAGTCTCTTTTACCACTCCTTCGGTTCGAGAGCTAATAGGAACTCTCCGGAATCTATATGGACGAGTGTGACTTTGGGTAACACACCCAACACTAAAAGGGGTAACACACCCAACACTAAAACATTCCCTATCACAAACACACACACACACACACACACACACACAAACACCCACCGACCCACCCACACCCACCCCCACCCACCCACACCCGCACCCGCACACGCACACACGCACACGCACACACACACACACACACACACACACACATACATACACTAGCCAGCACAGTAGGTGGACATATCTGAATATCAATAGCTTCTCCCCCCATGGCTGGCAGGCAGGCTGGCTGTTATCGCTGCCTCTGATTAGTTTGACCCCCATTTCCTCCCTCCCTCCCTCACTCGTGCCCAGCACAGCCCTCTGTGGGATTGCATGCTCTTTCTCTCTCCCACTCTCCACCCTCCTCCTCCCCCCATCCTCTCTCTCTCTTTCCTTACACTAATGGCACTTTTCCAGAGCACTCCGAGCGGTCAGTCATCATGCCAGGGTGCGTGGTGAAACAGGCACCCAGACGGCGAGCGCATAAATTATCCAGCAGCCGGAGGGACACTTGTGGACTGGGCAGAGGGGATGCTGGGAGAATGGAGAGGCACAGCATTGCCCCCGCAGCGAGAGCTTTACACAAACAACGGATGCGTGCAGGACATCCACGCTTCATTAGTCTGGCAGAGGTAAGGGTGGAAAAGCCCTGAAGGGGGGAGTTGCAGAGAATTGTGGATCGGTGATGGGAGGAAAAAAAGGGAGCATTTTTATTCAGTTTAGAGCGTGCTCATGTGAGACAAGTTTACAGAGTTCTGAGACAGAGATAGGATGGCAGATGAGGACATGGTCTAAATCCCCAAACGAGCATTGTCAAATACCAAAGCAAACACTTCTGCAAAAAAAGGGCACAGCCGACACTCTTAATATCTCATTATATTTATCACTGTCATAGAGGCTGTGCTAGGTGGTTAAAAAAGGAAGAAAGAAAAAAGAAATACATCAAGACACCGGCCTTTTCTCCAGAGGGCAGTAGTTAAACTTTCCCTCTTTTTTTGTCCCTTTACAGCCGGCTTTGTGGTGCGGGGGGCGTAACTGTAGGCTCGTAAAGCACCGGTTTGGTCCCGCTGTGTCAGATTTATGCCCGTCGTTAAGCCAATGACACCCTCTGCCCATGATGACTTGTCATTGTGGGCGCGTTGCCCTTCTGGACCACGAGGCAACATGCTATTAGAATTACGCTTCATTAGTGCGGATGTTGTTCCGGCTACGAGGGCCAGACCAAAATGAGCCTCCAAAGTCTGTGGAAGAGTTTTATGGGCCAGGCCCCCAATTTATGACATCTGCTGATAAGCAAAAATTGCAATCTGTTTTGGGAAGCATGCACTTACTGGAGCAAGAGGATGTTCAGACTGTCTAAGCCACCTGACTCAACATGCAATGGCTCTTGGATTCTGAAATCAGGTAAATTTAGATGAGGGAACATCTGTCTCATACTAAAATGATGATGTTGGTGTTGGCCTATAATGTATATTATAAAGGTGGTATATGGGATGATATATACTGTATATATATATATATATATATATATAATATATATATATATATATATTGTATTTTGTAATTCGTCATGGTGTGCATTTGCTTTTGTGAATCGGTGAGGCAGACAGAGACTCTGCATGAGACTCATGCACCTGTGTACTTTGCTTCAATATTACAAATGTTTATATGTTTCTCTCTTTCTCTCTCATTCCTCCTCTCTTTCATTCCCATTCTAGTTACAAACAGAGCTGCACTGCACAGATGAAACAAGCTGAACTTCTTTCATTGGAAGGACATGATGAACCATCTTTTTTTTTTACTGGGAGACTGGGTGAACACCTTCTCTCTCCAACCTCCCCAATTTTGCAGGATAGAAAGCTGCTGGTGTCAGCGCTGATTCTGTGCTCTGTCCTTAAGCTCTCTCTGTCTGCCTGCCTTAAGCTCTCTGCCTCTTCCTGCTCTGGAGCCTGGGGAAGATGCAAGGAGAACCGAGGCGCCTGTCCTCTAACAACAGGTTCACCCAAAAGTGATTCTACTTTGCCAAAACTGGCTGTTGCTGGTTTCGGTCTTGCTGCTGATCCCTCTTTTTCGACTTAGCTCAGTCACCGATTTGTGGTCTCGTCTGATTTGTTTCCACCCTGTTGTTAAGCAAGTAAACAAACCCGCGCCCTCCTGTGCCTTGTGTTCTTGCTCATCGAGGTTACAATGGATTCACTGTTATCCATAGAAAATGAAGGGTGGCATGTGACTGGGAGGAATTCAATCACCTCTATGGGAATCCAGCATGACGCCTCAATGTGGAGCCTGTGTGTGTCACCTGTGTGTGACAGCGGTTGGGATTGACTGTGAAATCGCAGGGTGGGTGGGATATCATGCGTCCAATTCAGGAAGCAAAGTGAAAAAATCAAAGCAAATCAAAACAAAAGAAAAACCTTACCTGGTATTCCTAGCACCTTGTCCAAAATATTGAGCCACAGTAACACTGCCCATCTAGAGAAATGATCTAATCTGCTTGCATTTATACCTGTTATTTAAGAGTGCTTTTGCCTCCATTGTGAACAGATTACATCTACCAAATGCTCCATACTAACAATGTCAACAGTGTAACATTATGACAAACAACACTGTCAACAAACTGAACCGTCTACTTTTGCTGATCTGAGTTCTCACTCCAGTTCATCCTTTGTGTATGCGATGTTAGAATTAGGTAAAACGGCATCAAGTAATAATTCTTGCCTTAAGTCCTCAAAACATAACTGGACCAACCTATAATTAGATATACATTAAAATACAGTATATGCTTGCCTACATCGAAGGTCCTCTAACTAGGCCAGCGCTGAGGACCGTGAGGTCAGGGTTGATTTTCTTTTGCACCACTCTGGTTGGTGAACAGCCCTGTTCACAGACTGCCTAAATACCTTTCAATAAGCTTAACGCCTCTGTCCTCCCTGAACATGTTAGCACCTCGTCACAACAGTTCAGATGAATTCAGCCTTCAGACTCATCCATGGCCTGCAGCCTTGAAGAGCTTCAATAGATGGAGTTATCCTGTTTGTTTGTTTTGGTCTTCAAAGCTTTCCATCTCCGTCTCTGTCAACAGACTCTTATCTGAAATCCATCTGTGTGTGTGTGTGTGTGTGTGTGTGTGTGTGTGTGTGTGTGTGTGTGTGTGTGTGTGTGTGTGTGTGTGTGAGTGTGTGTGTGTGTGTGTGTGTGTGTGTGTGAGTGCGTGTGTGTTTGTCTGAGGCGGCCACATGCTCGGTTGAACCATCAGCCCAAACAGAAGATTACTTGACTTCTTCAGGGAGGAGTAGAGCGTTCTAGAAACAAACTCTTGGATAAGTCATTCCCTGCCAAAACAGATACAACTAATAGTGTTCTGTTTTTTTATTCATTTATGTTGCAACATTATGACCTCCATGGTTGAAATGACTCACAGAGGTTACCTCATCAACAACACCAGCTTCAAGGTTACCTCTGTAGACGCAACAAACAAATCTTTTTGGGTGAGTGAACTCTCACTCGGCCAAAACCAGTCATCATAACAACAACAACAAGCACAACAAAATGTCCTCTCTGAACCGAGTGATGAGTCACCAGGGGCAGGAGTGGATATAAGGTCATTATGAACAAAGGATTAAACCCCCACCAGAGGGCAATGGGATCTACGAGCGGAAACAATCTCACAAACTTTACTCAAAGCCTCGCACAAGTGCAGTTGGAGAGTGTGTGTGTGCACGCTACTCCTTCTCTCTCCTTTCCTCCCTCCCTCCCTCTCTCTCTCTCTCTCTCTCTCTCTCTCTCTCTCTCTCTCTATCCTTCTTGCCATAAGCCACTGCCCAAACACATTTCTATTCCACCTGTGTGTGGGGGTCGCTCAGATAGAGTCACAGAAGCAGAAAGGATTGTAATTATTCTTTAATTTATTGACTAATGGCCACAGCCTCCCCTGACAGCCGCGATTGTTCTAATGTCCCCGCCACCCATACACCCGCTCTAGTCTTCTTTGGGGTCCATAACTAAAATAATTTATCATTACAAGCACATTAAATTGAAACATATAGACCATAACTGGCGTAATTTATATCATTTTGTGTCTGTGGGCTTTTCCCCCCTTGCTTACATTCTTCCCCTCTTTTGAAAAGCGTGTTTGCAGGTGATTAAATGCTGTTTGCTTGCATACTCACATACAGTCTTAGTCCTGCATTGTGCCTTAAGATAGATTTTTTCTAGGATGCTCATATATCTCCACAAAGACATTAGAAGACTACAGGTATGTGTTTCTACCATGTACACTGACAAAGAGTGACAAGGAACATTATACTAGTCATCTTACTATTGTGTCATTTAAAAAAATACATACATTCTTAAACAGGCTCAACATCAAAATAAAGTTCAAGGACACATTACCCCAAGTGCCCCTTCTCAAATGAGTCTGAATTATGCATCGTTTTCCTCAAAGCCATGAAGACCTTTTGTCAACAGGTAATTATTATGTAAATAAACAAGCAGTGAGTGAGCTTCATATGAAGCGTGACTTACAAGGCAAACATTTTCATGACACTATAATAGCTATCAAAAAGTCTGTCTTAGGGGGACCTTGTTGTTGCACAGGTCAAATTAAAATGCATTGAAAAAATTCTTTAGCATATCTCTTCAGGCCTGAAGATGTCTTCACTTTCTATGCAGGTCTTAAGTACAAGTATGAAAGGGTACAGCAGCTCAGTTAAAATGCTTGGAACGTAATGCGCCCCCGATTATGGCCTCATTCTAATTTAGACCATCATCATTTCAGGGGTCTCAGAGTCTGGCACTCTTTTTTTTTCCACATGTCAGATTTCCCTGGACTGATCGATAGACCGGCGCGCGGCAGAGTGGGCCAGGACAGAAGTGGTTGATTCCCAGGAGGGAGATGTGGGGATGGGGGAGGAGAAGGACACAGGGAACAGAGCGGCCACTTTCTCTCTCACCACCACCACCACCACCGCCACCTCCACCTCCTCCTCCTCCGCCTCCTGCTCCACCGCCATCACTGCCAACACCTCCTCCTCCACCACCTACCTCTCCCACCTCTGTGTTCCCTCTCCCAATGACAGCCACTGTGTCAGAGCGGCCCTTAAAAGCGCTGGACTGGTGCCAGAGTTATATGAGAGTGTAGGATGTGACCGAGGTGATGCATAGGGAAACAGTGAGGGTGAAAAAGACAGATACAATCCACGAGAGAGGGAAAGAAAGAAGTGCATTTTTTTTTTTTTTAAGAAAGCCAACCACTGTTCCCGAAGGTAAGACCAGCCGGAGCTTATTCCTCTATGTTGAATAAACTCTGAGTCTTCCTGTGGAATTGTGGTTGGAGAAACACACAGGAGTGAGACAGACAATCTGTGCCTGTATTCGGTCCTGTGGTTCTCACATTGTTTGGTAACACGGAACACTACCTTTGAAGACTGAACAGCCTGGATGGCAGGCCGCACGGGTCAGAGATCACAGAAGCCCTAAACACCAACACAAAGTAAGCCCCACTGCTCCAGGGTTGACCCTTGAGAGACCCTAAAAGGCCCCTAGTAATACACAAAGGGACACATGGGCCCCCGGCCTGAATGCAAGTGGTCTGGAGCTAGTCTGATCAATATAGACATGGACTGCTTTAAATATATGCTCTGTGCCATATGTGATGTCCCATATGTCCTTAAATATCTAGCATGTGTGTGTCAAGGGCGCTGGTAGGAATTCTGGGTCCCCTGACAGAACTTTCAGTTAGGCCCCCCCAGTGAGATTTTCGGGACCCCTTCCTGCCAGGAATCATTCTCACCTGCCATGCCTTTACGGCACCCATGGTCAGTGAGTACTGTGTCTCACATTGATAAGTGTTAATGTGTGTCCAAGCAATCTTACCAAGTGAAATTCCTTGTTGGCTTACACGTCTTGTGCTTGGTGAATGAAGAAACATTGTTTCTGATTCAGATTGTAAGGGGTTCTGAGGGCCTGTAGTAGTGATCAGGAGATCTTCTGATTTGAAATACCCCCTTTCCCAATAAAAATCTGGTTAATGAACATTTTATAGCCTACTTAGTTGCATTGTGGTTATGCCTTAATATCCATAAAAAAGATTACATATCAGATTGGATATGTTGTTGATGCTTTAATTATGTCTATATAATCTTTATAATGGTATATTTATTTTCAATTAACAAATAGTAAATAAAATTATTGTGATTTAATTAATGCAACAATATGTTAAGCAAGGTGAAAGGTCAGGCTGGGTCAGTGGCCTGCTCCTCTATGATGGGCCATACAGGTCTCTTTTTTATTTTGTCCGTTAATGTGCTATTCGTCAGCAATCGGAATACATTAAAGTCGCTTATTACATCATGTGTTGAGGTGGTGTAAGTCCAGTAGGCTATCTACAGGTATTAAATATGTCAAGTAAGCACAGGGTGGTTGGACCGTGAGCCTCTGCTTGCTGTGCGCTCATGCCCGGGGGTAGGGTGGGCCCAGGAGGCTTTCTTGCCCAGCAGCCCTTGATTTCATAATCCATCCACGCTGTGAAGGACCGATGGAGCAGCACAGTGAAGAACACTGAACACCCACAGCGAGCCAAATGCTCTCATTCAGCTCCAAGAGTAGTTCCATTCATTCTCTACCACTGAGTCATTTACACCCAGGCAAAAGTTTATTCTTGGTCTGTCAGCAGGAATGGAAAAAATTCTACAGACACAAAGGCTATTTTAATCCGAGAAGTATGTCAGGACCGAAAACAAATTAGTCACACGGCTGCTTGTTATTTTATGCCATAAGGCATGAAGATGAAGCAAAAAAGAGATTTCAACTCCACTGGACTGACAGTGCTGACGCGATTGCCCGTCATTCTAATTAATGACATACGAAGCCTGGGACAGCAAGGTACGTGACAATTTAACATGTTGACGGAGTGTAACTCGCAACGTGTTTTCAGGCTCGTCTTACAACGGGTAGTGTGGGAGGCAACAGCTTCATAAACCCATAAGAAAATCTCCGTCCTGAATGTACTTTGAGAAGCATTTTCAAGCCACATAAACTTTAACGCCGTCTTACATCTGCCCACCCTCAAGGCCTTCACCACAGTGGAACATCGATTTGCACATGGAAACACATTAAGGGAAAGGAGAGGGAGAAAAGAGAAAGCGACAGAGACAGACAGAGAAAGAGGCAGAAAGACAGAGAGGAGAGAGAGAGAGGGGGGCCAGATTTTTTTGCCTAAATATTCAACAATTCTGTATTTTCTCAATCTGTGTTTGCTGAGTTCATTCTCTCTGTCACACACAGCTGCATTGCCGTTCCTAATCTGCAATATAGCTCGCTGATACTGAAGCAAGCACGACTGTGCTAATCTCCAGAGATAGAGCCCTTTCTGGCAAGTAGATATTATCTCCCAACAAACCACCGAAACAGCTTAGGGGTACGTTAGGTGGAGGAGTCCTCAGTGTTCAGGTCATTGGTCAGTTCAGGTCTGTGTGCTCTACCTTGTCCTGGCTGCGGGGGGCGCTCCAACACTGACTCACTCTCTCTGATTGTCTGTCTGGCTCTCTTGGTGCCCCTCAATCTCCTCTCTCATCCCTGCTAGAGAGCTCCTCTCTCCCCCTCTCCTCAAACTGGGCCCATTCATGTGAGCTCTACTGGAGTGCTGTGAGGTAATGAATGGGATTTCAGAAAATCACACTGAATCAACTGGCAAAATCAAATGAGAAAATCACTAAATCTGACTCAAACTAGATGGTATTTTTTCCCCAGCACAACTTTAAAAAATGGTTTTAAAATGGTTTCATAATGCAGTTTCATAATACAGTCTGAATCATTTTAAAAGAGCAGGTACATGCATAAGAGACCTTTACAGGAAATGGAGTCCTTCTGATGCTAGGGGAATAGCATTAAAATCCTTTCACAGAACTCAGGGAGGAAAACCTCTTTTGGAAGACTAAAAACCTACAAGGCGGAGCCTTCCGCTGCTCTCTCTCTCTCTCTCTCTCTCTCTCTCTCTCTCTCTCTCTGTACAACCATCTTCGGTCTAAACCAAACGCTAGCTGCAGGATGAGGAAGTGACCTCACGAAGCTGCCCCTCCCCACCCCCCGCTGCCCCCCTCCTCGGGCTGTCGGAGGCGGTGCTTGATGGATGGGAAGCATATGGCGAGAGGAGATGGATCTGGACGGGCAGCCCAGCAGGCTGAGGGAGGCTTGCATGCTGAACGAGACTTCCCCGCCCCCAACCCATAACACCCCAACCTACCCCGTCTCTACCACCTTCACTCCTCGCACCCCTACCTGCCTCCCCCCAACTACAACCCCACCCCCAACCACCACCACCACCACCCTGCCATGGCACCATGATGGGTTATCAGGTGAAGTGAGCAGGAGGAGAGGAGAGAAGATGGAGAGCGGGAAGGAGACGCGGGAGGCGCAGGAGACGGGAGGCAGACGGAAGAGAGCATGAGTGTATTGCAGGAGCGGCTGTGTGGCATTACAGACAAACATCATTAGTGTATCAGGGCTGTGGGGGTTCATTCCTTTGTGTGAGTGATATAAAAAAAAAAATTGTATTCCAATCTCAAGAAACTATGTGTGGGGAAGAATGTCAGACAGTATCTGCATTAGGGCAGAGACAGAGACAGCAAGAGAGAGAGAGAGAGAGAGAGAGAGAGAGAGAGCGAGAGAGAGAGAGAGAGAGAGAGAGAGAGAGAGAGGAGTCAGTATGGAAGAGAGCAAAGACAGAATAGAGGTCTGGAGACCAACACGTCTTTCCACTGGATGCCGCATGGCAGGACATTAAAGAGCCTTTCTCTCTTTCCTGATATCAATTCCACCATATAGACTTAATATGTGCATACTGTTTACATTATTACACATATGCAGACATTGAGCTATGCAGATACACATGCTCATTTACATTTACAAACACAATCCTGGAGGTAAACATGAGGGTCAAACCCACATTTCTGCTATACAAAGGCTCATATACACATGGATTGGTACACACAAGCACACAGACACACAAACACAAACACACACACACACACACACGCTTGCTTGCTTTGGGTGATGTGTGGCAGACACATGGTCAGCACCTTTAAAACACACCAGTGCAAAAATTATTACTCTCCTCCATGGACTCCATTACTTTAAAACCATCAGAAAGGGCGTGAAAGAGAAAGTGAGTGAGAGAGAGAGAGAGAAAGAAGGAAATCGAAAAACAAGTGAATGATGACAGAAAGAAAATCAGAGAGAGAGAGAGAGAGAGAGAGAGAGAGAGAGAAAGAAAATCAGAGAGAGAGAGAGAGACAGAGAGAGAGAAATGAGAAGTCAGGGAGGCGTGAGAGTAACGCAGACCCCGTCATATGCAAACATACGGCACTATCATCCTCTGAAAGCTGGACTCTCCCCACCCTGTGATTGTGTGTACAAAAGAGACAGGGTTTTGAGGTAGATGTGGGGTGGGGGGTTGGGGGTTGGGGGGTGGTGGTAACCGGTAGATGTGATCAAAGCACAGGATAGGGATTTCTCGGAGCTTGTTGCGGCTAAGCCCATTTAGCTGTGTGTTTAGACCGGCTCCCCGCTGAAACAGAGAAAAGCACAGCTGTGGCTCCAGGGAGAGACCCTGCTGAAATGGACGGGGATAATGTAAGGCATGGAACAACACACCTCCTTTACTGGCCTCATGTGTGCCGCATCACAAGGGTAGAAAATGGTGCTTTTCTGTTCTCAAATGCTTTCAGACTCATAACAATCATATAACTCTGAAAATATGATAATAAACATTGTTCTCCCAGTATTCCTTTGCTTTCTGTTTCTCTGTTCCTCTGTTTCATGCAAGCTATGCCTCCCGAGCCGTAAAACAAAGGACCCGAATGCATAGAATATACACATTGGGAAACATTGAGTCTGCAGGACTACATTGTCAAGGTAGGTCTAGAAACATTTGTATTGTTTGCAACAGAAAACTATATATTGGAGCTTTAAACAGTGGCAAGATGAACTGTAATGCTATGCCCACATCACAGTGAGACACAATTCAAGGAAATAGTATTCCGTCACTTGTGTAAAATTGGATATAAACATTCCTGCAAACAAAAAAAGGTGCTGCACAAATGCACACTATTAAGGAGACTGACAGAGATCCATTTATAATGTGCTTGGTGCAAAATAAGCAAAACCCAGGAGAGGGAGATATACTACAGCACCCATGAGAGCTAGACCTTGGGTTTAGTGCGAAGACAGAACATGGTATTTAAACAAAAAAATAACCTCACTTCATGTTTTTACCACAGTGAATCACTAGGAAAGCACAGAGTGAAAATCAGAAAGACGGTGGAAGCATAGACCTTGTGCCAATGCCTAAGCTGAATTTAATATGAAAATACCAGGGACAAAATGGCATTTCAAGTAAAAGTCATGTCCATGCGGGTTTTGTGATAAACTTAACTCTTGGTCTGTAATCTATTCTGCAGGGCTTTTAACCCCGTCACATTGCCAGACACCATCACTGCTCCCAGAACCACCTCTGAACCAATGAAATATGCAGCTGGTCATGGGCCGTGTGAGTGAATCTGACCCCAGGTCAGTAATCTTGACAAACACATCAGTAGTATTGCCTGGCCCGCCGAGAGGAATCTGAATCATGCAACGTGAATTAAATCAACCATGATTCTTAATCATGCGATATGCATTAAATCAGATGTTAATGATGCCCACAGGCAGAGGACCAGAAGGGATGAGGTGGGAGGGTAAAAACCCACTGGATGCCTTCAGTTTCATGTTCTTCTTGTCAAAGATCAAATCAAACCATTTTTTCACTGAAAACATCTGATCTGGAGAGACATGAGAGGCAAACTCAGAGGTCAAACGTACATAATTACTGTATTAATTATGAATTAGTAATGGTGGGAGATTAAAATCGATACAGTGTAGCATCGTAATATGTTTGGCACAATGTTATATCAATACAGTGGCGCCAAGTATCAATATGTATTTGATTAATGTAATGATTCAATTTTATTTTGCTAATGTCTACTCTGATAACATTGCTTTGGAAGTCCACAAGATGGTATGTGTGTGTGTGGGTGTGTGTGTGTGTGTGTGTTCAGTGAAGGACTGAGTTGGTATTTAGTACTATTCACAAAAATGTAAGTGGTCCATAAACTTACTGTGGAGAGTATGCATGAGAACAGCAGGAGTTGAAATGTGTGATAATTATGTTCACACAATTAAATGGGAAGATTCAAGTGAGATGAATTTAGTCATGTGATATTTTCCTTGTGACTTATAATGCATTTTAATGATATAGTGGAGAAAGAAATCGCAATGTATCACAGAATCGATTTCAACACTTGCTTTAACATAAAATGTAAAGAATTATATTGTGGCCTAATACATGTTGCCCAACTCTCTGGCAATTTCCACCCCTAGTACTTAGAGTGTCAAACCCCCTCCACATTTTACACCCTGTTTGCTCAGGAAAATGTGCACACACCACAATCCATGGATCTAATAACTTATCTTCAGTACACACATTCAGATAGTTAGCTGTTTGGGGAGAACAAAATGATGTCCTAGACGCCACATGTACAGTACTTCCTCCATCCCCAGCCTTTCAGTTTCCCAAGCCACCTGAAAACCTGGGCCACATGAGTGTTGATGAGTAGATACAGAAATTCTCAAACACACAGGCACATACATGGGTGAACACACCCAAACAAACACACAGACACACACGCACACACACACACACACTCACGTACACATACGCATTAGCTTACTTCCTGAAGTAAGGGAACGCTGGTGTAATGGGCTGCCAAATCTCATCTTTTATGTGTGTGTGATTTACTTTGTCAGCAGACATTAAGGCAGTGGGTGGAGTACTGATTCACAAGGCTCTCCCTCTCTCTCTCTCTCTCTCCCTCCCTCCCTCTCTCCCCATCTCTCTGCTGATCCCTCTCCATCTATCTGTCTCGCTCTATCGGTCTCTCTCTCTATTAGTTTCCATCTCTCTCCCTCTGTCATACTGTGTGGAGGAGAGGGTAATCACAGAGATGTGTTTGATTAAATGGACTGGAGGCCTATGACAGCACTCTAAAGGGAGGGATGCAGTGTGCTGACAGAGGTTGTCTGACTCTCTCTCTCTTCTCTCTTGCTCGCTGTGTGTGTGTGTGTGTGTGTGTGTGTGTGTGTGTGTGTGTGTGTGTGTGTGTGTGTGTGTGTGTGTGTGTGTGTGTGTGTGTGTGTGTGTGTGTGTGTGTGTGTGTGTGTGTGTGTGTGTGTGTGTTTGTGTATTTGTGAGTGTGTGTCTGTATGAATGTGTGTGAGTGGGAGGAGCACAATACTCTCAACCCAGAAGACTCAAAGACATGTTCCTTTTCATGGCTGGAGATTTTCCTCTGCCTTTAAAAAAAAATCTTCTTTTATTCCATGCATCCAACTCTCATCCAGCCCATCCTCCCCCCCCTGGCCATTGTATATGTGAGGATGGGGGAAGCACTATCTCATGCCAGCATCATCGCAGGAGCTCGCGCTATCAGTATGAGGTACAGCAGATCACCAGCCGTCGCCAAAAGACTCATAAAGCGATGCTTTCACCGGGGTCGGTAATTAATTACCTTTAATTAAAAAGCCTCTCGGCCAGCCCAGCATGGGGACGGGAAAGACCCCCATCACCCATAGACTCCTTCATCTGATGTGAGGCAGGGCCTGGCAGAAGGCTGCCCCCATGCAGATGGGTTAGGAGATGAGAGATGAGCCGAGACACTGAGCTCTGGCCAACTCCAGCCACAGAGACTGAGCTGCTGTGTGCTCAGAGCTTTGCTTTATTCTGTATGAGTGTGTGTGTGTGTGTGTGTGTGTGTGTGTGTGTGTGTGTGTGTGTGTGTGTGTGTGTGTGTGTGTGTGCGTGTGTGTGTGTACCTAATCAGCCAGGCTGTGATGGAAATTGGGAAATGGGTGTGGGTAAATCTGTAGAATAAGGGGGGGGGGGGAAACCACATCCTCCTTTCCAAAAGAGGATCTTCTTATTTCTGCAGTTATTTTGTTTTGTTTACACTTAATCTTTTACCTCATTAAGTTCCCTTGGGGGTCATGAATGACACCTCTGAATAAAATATAGTGTCACTATAATTATCAAGTATACTGCTTTTTTGCCCTTTTACTTGCTTGTTTTTTTAATTAACAAAAGGCTCTTATCAGTCGCTCTGGGAAGCTGTTTATCAATTGACAATGTGACACGCTGCATATCATTGACATCCTCCAGCTACCCTAATTGAAAGGCCTTGAGGGATAAAAATGTTACCTAACAACAAGAGATGCAAACTCAGCACTGTCGAGATCTGAGCCTTTAATCTCATTCATAGAATGGGGGTCTGGTCTCTCACTGCTTGACTTGGTGCCAAATGTTCTAAGACTTTTGAGCCTCCATTCAGGCATACACACATGCTGCACTCTGCCCCCGAAAAACATGTGTGAAATGATTAAATGGATGCACTCAGCGTGAAGCTCGGTTTACGCACAGTCTACGAGAGAAATGACAAGTCGCGCCTCTCGCCCTCGTACATATACATTTATAAAGGGCTCATTCATGGGACAGATAACATGGGAAACTTAGCACACAAAATGGGAGTGTGTACTGAAGATGGTTATATATTCTACTCAGTGGACCCGAGGTAAGGCAGTTAACCAGGGTGCCAATGTTGCAGTGATATTCATTTACCTCTTAAAAGCAGGTGAAATCCATGGTAATGATTTTAGACCTTCCTCAAGCAATGCTAGTAGTTATAGTCATGTGATGAACAAAGTACTCATTATTCAAATGTCTTATCACAATATGTAATGTGTTTTTTTCTGTCCTGGGCAGAACTGTTAAAAAGTAGTCTGATTTATGGCTCAAGGTTGTGTTATTGAAGGTAATATCAGGGTATCTGGCAATTTTTGCAGCCCTGGTCCCTGTGATGTTGTAACGCTTTAGTGACAGAACCTCAGAGTGAGCTCAGTATAAAACCTGAGCATCATGGAAAAAATACATACTCATCCTCATTTCTACAAATCCACCACATACAATACACACAACAATAGTATACTCATTAAATTGGACATAGGTGCAGGTGGCAGCATAATGTACTTCACCTTGCACAGCGCCCTCCCACATGTGTACAGCTGGTCTTTGATATCATCGCCTTTGAGGCTCTAAAGCTAAAGCTAGGGCTTTTATAGAAAATGTTGAGTGTATGACGTGCGTACCTGGGTTAAAACAATGTTTTCTAAAAATGATCCTTAGTTGCTTCAAGAGTCTTGTGGGTTTTGGCATGCTTTGTATCTCTAACTGTACACTCAGTGGACCAGAGGCATTCTGACCTTTTTGAAGGTTAAAGAGCTCATGTCGTTGAAATACCTAATTTTTTAACTCCAACATAATCAGTCCTTGTATTTGGACAGTAGGAGGTTCAATGTCCATTGAAATTGGCTATGGTGGTCTAAATATATTACACTGACACACCAGCAGTGGAGCTATTTTGGAGCCAACTCATGTGAAACTGAGAGGACTGGTAACGGAGTGAGGTAAATAACATTAGTTAATATATATTATTAGTATATATATTAGTTAATATAGAGCTGGGGTAGTATTGTGACATGTGATATCAATCAATGTATTTTACTTGTGCTGTTACCATTATTATAATGTAAATGTGATAAATTATTAGGAATTATAATATACTTTGCAAGGTTGTAAGATATCTAGGTAGCAAATTAGCTAGTCATATTGTGGTAATTTAATGTTAGATAGGTATGATCCACTAAATGTGAATACATGTTAGAGGGGAGCTTTGTGTACATGACACACTATGCTAGGTTACTTAGGCAACTCTTAGATAACAACTCTGCTAGGATTATTATGAAGATTAAGTGGGTTCGTAGCTACAGCTATTTGCATTTGCCTTGCATGGTAGCATTAGCCAGGTGTTAAGAAACGTGTTTGAGGTGTAGTTCTGTGCCTTACACAGCAGGTACATGGATACATTTTTTTTTGCAAAATACTAAGCCTTTGCAGAGCTAATGTATAAATACAGTCAAAGAGTAAAACTTGAATCAAATTATCAGTAAAATTTAGGGTAAGCCTGAAAATGGATGTTTTTAAATTCTTTAGAAAACCCTACCTTAACGCAGATCCTTGAATATTACTGCTAATGGGTTGGAACCATCAAGGTTTTTTTTTGCCCTGGATGTTTGTGTAACTTTTCAAACACGTGTGCAGAAATTACTATTTATATACTATTACTTTTTTTTACTTGAGATGAGTAGTTTTTCATGTCATAGGCTAGACTTTCCACAGGTGTCTTTAAGAGAGAGAACTGGAATAACATTGAATGTTTTCAATAAATACATAATTATGTAAATTAAAGAAAATGTCATCTTTGCATTCAGCTCACATTCGAGACACAAAGCTTGCCTTTGTCTATTATCACATGGAATGTTTCCTTAATGCTGAGATTAGTCTAACTGCTGGTCGATACCTGGCATCAGGATTGCTGTTGTGTGGAGATTCGACCTTTATGACAGCGCACTAATCAGGGAAAGTCTACATGAGCCCATTTTTCAGCCCTTCAGCACAACCTCTGATCAGATGCCAGGCTGCTAATATATTCATTGCTGCTTAGCGTAGCATGACATTGTTTTCACACATAAGTAGTTTTACTCCAAGTGTTTCTCAGAATAATTTGTGAGTGGTACATTATGTGTTGCCAGCTAGAAAGCCTGCATGAACCCAAGCATATTGAGTGTATTGACACTGATTAGCATTAGCTGTAGGTTTGCATTGCATTGTAGGTGCCTTTTTCTGCTAAATCACTTCATTACAGCCTGGTGCACCTCATGCATGCATTATGATATATCTGGCATGATCATTCTAGATGGTGATATATGTGGCATTGTGTTCATAGTAATATCTTCATGAAGAGCTGCTGACTGGTTGTGGGAAAAACAAGGTCATGACTTCAATTAGCATGAATCGAGAGTGCTGATACATGATACGCCTGTAGGCCTACTGGTTAAAAGCACTGCCTAGACTGTAGAATTTGTCTTTAGCATGCTTCTCTGAGAAGCTACTTCTTTTCAAAACACAAGTATCTGAAAATAAGGCACAACTAGATAACAGGATACACATACACAGAACAACCTGCTTTGGTTCCTTGTGACTCTAATATTCATAAGAAAACTAGTGGGAACAGAGGGCCAGATGTGAAAGCTCAGCTAAATTGTATACAATTATAAAAGAGATATAATGAACTTTACTTGTATGGAGGAGGATTATCTGAATGACTATAATGAATACGAACGAGATTCTCATTCATGTTTTCATGTTAAAGAACTATTGTGGTGTGTTGATAAGTGAGAAGCATTAATTATGCCACATTAACTATCACAAAATTATTTGTATCTTTGTAATTGTTGGAAGAAATGTCAATGAAGTGGATTAGTAGTCAGTTTGAGTACACATTGTCAGTAATCACAGAGCAAGTCAGACATTGGCAATTAAATCATACTTCAGCCATGAACCTGAGCACATCCTCGAAATGTCATTAAGAGTAATGAATAATAAATCTCCTGAGAAAGATGCATAATTCATTAACTGAACTTCAGGCACTTATGCAATCGATGATGGAGATATGCAAAATATATTGTGTGAAAGTCATTACTACTTGAGATGCATTGAAGAAAGTATTCCTGAAAGTCTGTGCCAGTGCACAAATCCCATCCTACAGTCTAACCCTTAACTTTCAGAAAAGATGGATGGAATGCGCCCTTACGTACATGCATACTAAAAGCTGTCAGTGAATTTATAGGTGCATGAATACATTTAAATATGCAATACTGAAGACAAAGTGTAACATAGCCTGTAATCATGTTTTATCTAGGAACCAACTTAGAAAAGTTAAATAAAATTAAACAAAAATGTTTGAATTGGTGGAGAGACTTTTAGTTGTGTACTATATTGGGACCCTGATTGGCTTTTAGCTCCACGTCCATAGATTTGGCCTCTTGACCAATCTTCTGTTTCTGAGGCTTTTTTATTACGCTTGCTTATCTATAGCAGTGTTTCCGCTTAATTGATATTTTACCGAATCTAAAATGAATGTCCCAAGGTAACGCTGGTCACAACAGCTGACAATACTTACCTGAGCTGTGCAGTCCCCAAAGCAAGTGATGTAATGGATTTTGGAGTGCATGTGGGTGTGGGTGTGTGTGTGTGTGTGTGTGTGTGTGTGTGTGTGTGTGTGTGTGTGTGTGTGTGTGTGTGTGTGTGTGTGTGTGTGTGTGTGTGAGTGAGCATGCTTATGAAAAGTTCAATCTTACAACACAATCTATTTCTAAACATAGGCTATACCACCTGTGTTTTCACATACGATCTACTAGATAAATACAGAACAGAAAAAGGCCAGCCTGTTTTTTTTTGGGCGAGAACCAAAATAATCTACCTTTACCTTATCTTTGTCAGAAGTGACCCCAGACTTCCTCACACAGAGAACACAGCCCCCACAGACATCACTCCATCCCAATCCCTTACACTGCTCCGCTTTGCAGAGGAATCCGTTATTTCTTCCTCCTCCATCAGTTTTTCCCCCTCTTTTATACCTCCTCTGCTTTGATGCATCCCTGCCACGTTCTTTCACATCCATCATGCCCCTCTCACCCCTACCCCTCCTCTGCACCTCCCCCTCTCTGCTTCCCTCTCTCTCTATCTCGTATTGACACCTTGCCATTTCCCCGACGCCGCT